>NW_010306698.1:1900-4581 GCF_000700745.2 Antrostomus carolinensis | reverse complement strand
GAAGAACCAGCCCTGGCCCAGCTCACACCAGAACAGCTCTGCTGTGGTGGCTCCACAGGGAAGCAGCCAGGCTCAGGGCCACCATCCGGGCTCCTGATCCCAGACAGGGTCTAACTGGTGTGAACCCATCTGGGGTGGAAACGCCTGAGTGTGCAGGAATAATGGGCACACCCTGTGACATTTATACACTTGCTTTTGAAACTGTGACCATGCTCTAACCCTTCCTGTCTCAGGATGTGTCTGTATATGGCTAGAAAACATCTCGGATGGTTTTAAGGTGAGATATTCTATTTCTAAAATATTTGTTGCTGCTGAGGCAGGTCGGAAAAGCATCTAAAATTTACCAAATATCTTGAAAATGTCTCTTATTTGGGAGACTGAATGTTTGTTGCTCATCTCTGCCTCTTATCTCCATAGGACAAGCTTCAAAGGCCCTTTGAACATCCAGCTCTTGGTCACATCTCAAAGCTCTTGTGGGTGACTGCGGGAGCTGGGGACATCCCTGTGCTCGGTCCTCTGCTGCCTGAAACCCTGGCTCCTTCCATCTTGGCACACGGAAAATTAATTTCCTGGCCTCAGCACAGTGCAGGCTCGTTAGGATTTGGCACAATCACCCTTTTGTGCACAGGGCGGGCCCCGGGCAGCAGCACGGTTCCCTGGGGATGCCCGTGGGGACATGCCAGGGACGTGCCAGGCAGGGCCCGTGTCCCAGCACACTGCTGGCAGGCATGTGGGATGCTGAGCTGCAGGGAACAAAACCCCTCAGGGGAAAGGGGGGGCCCTGGCTTTGCTGGGGTTTGGTTTATTTGACAGTTAGTGTCAGCAGCTGGACCGTGTCCTGCTCAGCCCCAGCTGCTGCTGCCACCTCCCAGTGCCGTGCCATGGGGAATACCGGGGTGCCAGCCCCAGAGCCGGGCGGAGGGAAGCCATGTCCTCTGTCTCATCTGCCAGCTTGAGCCCAGGACAGCCAGCCTGGTCACACCAAAGGGCTATTGTTCCAGAGGAGGGGACCGAGCCACCTCGGCAGGGAAGGGACTCAGATCTTCGGGGCTGCGCTTGCAGCAGAGACCCCATCCCATCCTCCTGCCACCTGTGGCACTGGTGTCTTGGCAGTGGATCGGGTGGTCCTTCTCTGGCTGGTGTGGGTCCTCCTCTTGAGCACTGCCAGGGCTCACACAGTGCCAGGGAAGATGTTTTCTTCACTTGACTTTGTCTTTTGGAGAAGGGGAAAGGTGTAATGGGGGCAGTTTGGTGGGTGAAGGCTCAGGCCTTGCCCTGGGCTGCACAGGCTGAGCTAACAGCATCTCACCAGCTCCATGGCTCACAAACCCCCTTGGGGAGCCGGTTGCTGCTGTTACCATCAGCTGCTCCAAAAGCAGCAACTTTGGCAATGCAGGAAGGTGCCAGCCTGGCTGCAGGGCTGGTTTGCAGCTGGTTCCCAATACCCTGAAAGGGTTCTGAGGCATTGGAAGGGGTTGCCCAGGGCAGTGGTGGAGTCCCCATCCCTGGAGGGATTGAAGAGTCGTGTAGACACAGTGCTGAGGGACATGGGTTAGTCGGGGACTTGTCAGTGTTGGGTTCATGGTTGGACTCCTTGAGCTTAAAGGGCTTTTCCAATCCAGGCAATTCTGGGATTCTGGAGCTGCCCTGCCCAGTGGTGGGCTGCACCCTCCTGACCCCCAAACCTCCCGGATCCCACCAGTATCAAAGACAGCACAGAGGCATCTGGCACTGCCGGGCAAGCCAGATCTGCCGGGTGACACCACTGGTGAGAGCCTCACAGCACGGTGCATTCAGCAGGGCTCACCTTGCATATAAATTATGGTTATTAACGCCAAAAAGCAAAGATTTAGTCATAGGTTGGGCTCTCCAGGACTCCTGGATGCTTTGCAGGGAAAATGATGGTGATGGAGGAAGATGGAGGGGGTTGCAGGTGGAACTGCCCTTCAGGAAGGATCAGAGAAGCTGAGGAGCCCTAGATGGAAAGAGAGAGATTGGGCACAGGAGAGATGGCAAATGAAAGAATCAGACAAAGGAAGGAGGGTTGCAATGTAGGACTTGGCTTGGAAATGTAAGAAAGGGACGGGGACAAAAGCAGCGTCCCAGGAAAAGGCTGGAATTTAACTTGCCCAGCTGCAGAAGGAAAACAATCGCGTCCCACACAAACATAACTGATGAGCTGTGCTGATGAGAAGATGTCTGAGGAATTTCAATTAAAAGCCAGTGACAGTGACAAAGGCGACGAGATTGAAGTGTTCAGAGGTAAGAGAGCAACGGGGAGGGAGGGACAATAAATGGGAGGGAGGGAACAGGGTCTGCTCAGCACCGCCTGGGCTGGGCCCTGCCTGAGGAGGCAGAGAAAGCCCTCGCCCGCTGAGCGTGGCAGGGTGCTGGGGTCCATCCCCTGTGCACGTTCCTCATGCACGGTCCCTCTGCCCCCGCGTGTCCCCGTGCCTCCCACACACCCTCTGCTCTGCAGGGACATCCTCACAGAAGCAGGGCTGACCCCTCTGTCCAACATCTCCAGTGGATGGCTGCTCCTGTGCTCTCCCTTATTTTGCTCAGGTGACACATCAGCCCTGTCAGCGTGGCGTCACCTTTCCCCCCAGCTGTCCTCCTGCACCTCCCACCCAGGTGATACCTGCTGCCTTCTGCTCCTTTCTCCACATCTCCTCTAGGAT
>NW_010306698.1:1487-1864 GCF_000700745.2 Antrostomus carolinensis | reverse complement strand
GGGCCTGCCACTCGCTGCCTCTTAGCGCTTGTGTTGCCAGTCCCCCCGTACGCTGCAGCACAGCAGAGCTCTGGAGTTGACAGCCCTGATGGGGACCAGCTGATTTTCTGCCTTTAAAAACAAATCTGCTTATTTGTAGCCACATCAGAGTAACAGAGAGTTTCCCCTGCCCCCGCCGGCCCCGCGCAGAGCCCCGCCGGGTACCGCAGTCCTGCCTCCCCACAGCGCACCGTGTCTTCAGGCGTCTGTTGTTCCATTAATCTATTTTTGGTAACTATATCCCCCTTAGTTCAGCCGCAGTTATCTGATTAGTTCCTGTAACTATATGAGGAGCAACATCTCCAGGCGCGACTACAATTTCTGAGCAGACTGTGTCT
>NW_010306698.1:0-1421 GCF_000700745.2 Antrostomus carolinensis | reverse complement strand
TGCTCCCAGCGCTGGTGCTGCACGGGGATGAGTTTTGGGGTCTGGGGGCAGCGGGGACCAGCCCACGACCTTTGATAAAAGCAGAATTAAGCAGGTGTTTCCTTGTGATAAGGGGCCATCCTCCTCCGGCGTTGCCCTGGTGCAGCGGCGGTGAGCAGCTGGCTTTGTTTGCTCCTGAGCATGAAGCTGTTGACGGAGATTTCCATTGTCAGCATCGGCTGCGGCGGGGAGAGGGGACAAGTCCCCGTGTGCCCGCACTCACAGCCTGCGGGGAGGTGACCCCAAAGGTGCGGGGGGCCGGGGCTGCGCATCCCCGGGAAAGCTCAGCCACAGCCTTGTCGCTGCGCAGGGATCAGGTCAAAACCCTGCAGACCCGCAGATGGCTCCAGCATCACACTTCGCTCCGAGGCCTCGGCCTCTATTGACTGCAGCTGTCCCGGAAAATCAGATTATAGAGCAAAACCCTGGCACAGAGTCTGCTCCCACGAGTCAGAGCTTCCATCTCCCGCCCGGATAGTCAGGTTGAAGAGAGTGTGGTGGGGAGCAGGGGGATGAGTCTCCATCCTGACAGCTTTTCTCTGGCCTGAGCTGTGTCGGAGGAGTCGCTGTGACCCCAGAGCTCCTCGGTGGTCCCTGGGGCCCACGATGGCTGTGGCCGTGCCAGAGACTTGGGGTGGGAGAAGGGGGATCTCACCCTGGAATCCTGACCCAGCCCACCTCCCTTGTCTGTGGCAAAAGCCACTAAAGCTCTGCTGCCCACTCCTCCTCCTCCTCCTCACCCCGAGTGCTTTAGGGCCGTTGAACAGGGATTGACTGGAGATTTAAACACTCCCATGGCAGCAAAGGGAAGAGCTGGTCTGTGCCCATGGTGAGAGCAACCCCTCAGTGTGCCCACGGCAGGTGCCTGAGCTCCAGCACTGGCACCTCAGTGTCCCCATGACAGGCACCCAAGCTCCAGGACTGGCACCTCAGTGTCCCCACGGGAGACACCCGAGCTCCAGTGCTGGCCCGGGGTTTGCCAGGCTGCCTGATCCCGGCCACCTTGGCTGTCACCTCCCGTCCCTCTCGTGCAAGTGCTGTTCCTTATTTACCTCCCCATTGTGTCCCTGCCTGGCTCCTCACCAGAGCAATTTATTTCCCACTCCTGCTTCCATGTGACTCTTCAAACCTCCTTTTCCAGTCCGGATGAGGCTGCACCACTGGAAATATGTCACACAGCTAAAGACATTTATTTTGGTCGAGAGAGTCACAAGCGCCTCGGGTGACACTTCATTTGCAGTCGGAAAGAAAAGATGCCAAGTGTTGCTCAGTGAAACCAGTTGCTGAGACAGACTGGGGACAAGGCAGGTTCCTGTCTCAGATAACCCGGGGTCTGTGGGTGCCTCAGCCCACGCTCCGTGCACCCCACGGGCTCTGCCCCG
>NW_010306697.1:0-3743 GCF_000700745.2 Antrostomus carolinensis | reverse complement strand
CCCTTGCCCCCAGTTCTCTCCCCTGGGTGGGGAGTGAATAAATGGCTAGTTTTGGCTGCTAGTCAAGTGCTAGCCAAGAGAAACCACCACACCATTTTATCTCTAGAGCTGTGAATCTACGATTAGAGACAGCAGAAGATGCAAGTCAGCCACCCCTAGATGTATAGCAGATTGGTAATGTTGACAATGGTCTCAACCCAGGATTACTGAGATAAAATACAAAGAAGGTACCTTTTTTGTTTACTCATGTCCACAGATGTGCAATAGACACATATATGGACTACTAGGCCTCTTTGACCTACATTTCAGGACACAAGCCTAGCTTTTGCATTGTAAAGCCATGCATTTATAAGTATCCTTGATCACTGTCTGCTAATGCATACACACAGAGAATCACATGAAAGGCAAAAAAGAGGCACCTCATAGCCATCAGTTGATCGGTGGGGCCTCAAAAATAGGTGCCATATCCAACAACTCCCTTACCCTGTTGCCTGTGCTTGTTGAACTCCTCATCACCTCTGGACCATCACCAGGAAGTACCATCAACCTACAGCCTTAGAGAACCTCCCCACTGGCTCAGACCATGCCTTCCATGTGCTCCTCGGTTAGCTCCTGCTGGCATGATGCGTGGAGCTCCTGCTCTGGGTGTCATGACTTTGCCAAACTTTTGCAAGAACCTGGAGCTGCCAGACTACTACTTCTGCATGTCCTCTCAGAGATGCTGAAGAAAGGCTAGATGTGCCCAGGCTGCTGGTAGTTAATTTCCATGATTTCTAGAGGGCCCTCTGAAAATGATGAGGAGGGAAAAAAGAGTAAGAAGCAGCAGAGGGAACATCAAGGTCAGATAAAGGAGGAGGAGGAGGTGTTCTTTAGGGAAACAGATAACCCCTGCAGTTCATGGAAGACCCACACCAGAGCAGACGGATATTCCTGAAGGACTGCAGCCTGTGGAGACCCCATACCAAAGCAGATTTTTCCTGACAGGAACAGCAGCCCATGGGTAATCCACACTGAAGCAGAGGAAAAGTGTGAGGAGGGAGGAGTGGCAGAGGGAAACCACTATGTACTGCCCATACTCCCTCTACCCACTTACACCACCTGGGACACACAGGTAGAGGAGTCTGGAGAGCAGGAGTGAAGCTTAGCCAGGAAAGGGGGGAGAAAATGTATTGCTTTGATGTTTTGTTTCTCACTACCCAAATCTATTTTAATTGGCAATAAATTACATCAATGTTCCCCCTGTGTCCAGTTTGCCTGCTGCAGTAATTGGTAAGCAATGTTCTTGTTTTTATCTTGTCCCATGAGCTTTCCCATCCCATTTTCTCCCTCTGTCTTGCTGGAGGAGTGGAGGAGGGAGTGAGAAGCTGGGTGGGCATTTGGCTATTAGCCAAGATTAACCCACCACAGTCCTCTTTTGAGATCTTCTTCTTGTGGACTTCTCCTTTGGAGGAAGGGATAGTGACTGCTACTTTTGCTTTACCCTTCCTCTGCCACCCAAAAGCATGGCTGGCACAGCCACAGACTGACCAGTTCTCTGTATCTGGGACTTCTAGCAACATCTCAAACTGAGGCAGAAGCACCTCCCCACAGTCCTGCCAGAAAATGTCACCCTTGGCCTCTGTTATAATCAGGCTGGGTCTAGCACTAGAGGACAGCTCAGGACGCACACACTCAGGCTCAAGGCTGACCAAGCTATCCCGTTCAGGCAGGTTTTGTGAAGAGCTACAATTCAAAACTCTGCACTGCACTGCACTCCATTCCACAGTCCTCCTTATCTGGGGTACCCTAACTACCGACACACAGAATAACCAAGACTGCTTCTGTAGCCAATAACCTTGTCAAGGTGGATTGTCCTGTCTCTTTGGCCTGTCCACATGAATTTGTCCATGAAAAGGCTGACTGAGTTTATATAATCTTTAGTATGGACTACAGCAGAATAAGAAGGTATGTGTGGCCTTTTGTTACTGAATACAGCCATCTAGTGGTTAATTGTTGTTTTTTCCCTCCTACAGTTTTCAAAAGAGAAGTGTTGACAAGTAAAGACAGACCAAGAGAACAAGGGTGCACAAGCAAGAAAATTCCCTTCCTCCTTGTCCAGCACATAAGGGTTACCCTTGAGGTCTGACGTGAGGAGGCCACTTGAGCTCACACTCACAGGTCAGGCACGATTCTGCCACCCATAACCTCACAGCCCAGGGATCTGGGTGCCTGCAAGCCAGGGCCCACGTGTGTCAGGTATGGTTGCATGACCTTGCTGCAGCTTTAGTGAGGACACCATGATGAGCTGTGGGGCAGTACTTAAGCTAAAGTCGTTCAAGGTAAGAAAAGTAAAAGCAAAGACAGGAGTAAAGTTGTTGAGGCAGGATTAGTTCCTAACAAGAGGACTAAGGAAAACATGCCAATGTGAAACAGTATAAACCCCTCAGAAATAAAGCAGAGAGTCAAAACGGCTCAACAAGACCAAGCATCAGCCTGTTCTGAGGACTGATGGAGGCTGCAGCTTCCCCTCAGCACTGAGAGCTGCCAGGCCAGCAGGGACACATCGCACATCTGTACGCCAAAATGCAGCTCAGTAGCACATCAGCCCCAGCTACCTTCTGTGTGCTTTAGTCAATAGGTTATTGCTGTATACTCATGAAGTTGTGCATATTCTGCTTGCTCAACCTTCACGTACAATAAGAGCTGCCTGAGCAAAAGCAAACCAGTGAAGGGATGGTTACGCGTCATACCATGCTAAGAACATCCTACCATCCTGCTAAGAACATAACACTGGTACAGCGTGATGTTAGCATCAGGATTTCCATGGAGAAGAAAGGATTTAGGGCCCTCCTGTTACAAGTTCTCTTATTTTAGTGCTACTTAGTGTCACTGAGGTTTGGAGCATTATAGGGCTGGCTGGGAGCTGACCTCATGGATCTCTGTGTGTGTGCTCAGCACCCCTAAAAAGCTATCTCCCAAATCAGCTGACAGGGTCACAGCCCGCAGCTCCTGTGGGGACAGGGTTCAGCTGGGGTGAGCTTGCTGGGTTTCCACCCATCAGACCACGTCTTTCCCATGCAGTGAGCCTGCAGCACAGAGGTCACTGATCCATCTGTCTGTCCTCATAACCTGGGGAAGACTTAGCTTTGAATCAAAGGCACTTCTGGAGCGTGTCCCAGGTTTCACATGAGTTTCCTTAGCTGTGTGGCACGTGGCAGTTGGAGAAGGCAGTTTCCAAGCTGCATAAGTTCCACCCATCAGACCACGTCTTTCCCATGCAGTGAGCCTGCAGCACAGAGGTCACTGATCCATCTGTCTGTCCTCATAACCTGGGGAAGACTTAGCTTTGAATCAAAGGCACTTCTGGAGTGTGTCCCAGGTTTCACATGAGTTTCCTTAGCTGTGTGGCACGTGGCAGTTGGAGAAGGCAGTTTCCAAGCTGCATAAGGCAAGAAGGGAGCCTAGGCTGTTGCCTGGATGCCGCTAATTTCTTCTCTTAAGAAGATGACGAGTGTGAAGCCGGGCTTGCTGACAGTCATTCTAGAGCACTGTGGATGCCCAGAGGAGGGCTGCTCCACCCACGCACCTTGCACCGCCAGCGTGGGAGCTCCTTCTGCCCCAGGCACACGGAGGCTGACCGCTGCCCGGCCCGGAGCAGCTACGAGACCACATGGGGCTGCAACGGGAGTTTCCCGGCCCGTCCCCTCTTGCGGTTTAACACCTCACAGAGAAGTTAAGAGCTCTGCGGGTTCCTGGTGGCCACG
>NW_010306696.1:0-4554 GCF_000700745.2 Antrostomus carolinensis | reverse complement strand
TTGGACTAGATGCTTACAACTACAGCTTCTATCCTACCAGTGCCTTTTATGTGTTAGGAAGTTAAAAGTTAGCAAAGGAAAAGGATGAATGACTTGAGTTTTTTAAAGAGCTTTTTCTGGAAATGCATCCTGAGATAGAGGACTTATGTGGGTTCTTTGATACCTAATAATAACTGAATACTTATTGTGACTCAGGAAGAGGGGGCAGAATTAGGTAAAGGAAGTTTGTCTTTTTTGTTTTCCCCTTGCAGTTGGCTGCTTACTTTTCATAGCATTTATAGGAACTTCGATATTTTGTTATACTACTACTCTTCTTTTGTTCTGCAAGTTTCTTGACAGTGTAAAACCTTATCTTGCATGAGATGGAAGGAGAAATACAAAAAATATCAAATTTATGTGGCCATTTCTTTTGGGAGCTGGTTTCTTTCTGAAAGAAGATTAAAACATAGAACAAATCATAAAAGTATAGCTATAAAACAAAACAGAAAGTAACTGTTTATTTATACCTCTGGGTCTTTGAATTAAAATAAATTGTGCTATTGTAACTGCTTCATGTAAGCTGCTCAGTAGCAATCAAAATCTTATTCTTTATCACTCTCTTCTGTCCTTGATACTCTCTACTGAAGTGCAGAAAAAAGCACTATTGTACTCTACACAACTTTTCATAAACGTCTGTTGTCATCAATGTGTCAGTATTTAATAAGTAATTTTCATTTTGCCAAGAGAAAACAGTTCAACAACTATGATATTTCTTTTGTGGCTAGTCTTCTCTGGCCTTGTCAGATCTTCTGTGAGACTCTGCTGTACCTTTTATGATGTTAAACTCTCAGGTCTTGCAAAGTTCTGCCTCTTCAGGTCTCACAGGCAATAATTGTAATTATATTACTTTCTGTCTAATCTTCTCTCTACAAATGAATTACTCATGAGCTGAACGCCATTATATATTCTCAACTTCAGCATTTAAGAAGATTAAGACTTTAGTTCTCATTGCATGATACCCACTGTGGGCAAAAGAATGTGCTGAAAATGGAAGTGTTAGCATTGGTGAATTATGGGGAAAGAAAAAAAAATAGGATGCTTGTATTTGAGCCACCATAAAATACAGATTGAGAGAAAATAGAAGTGTAAATCTATCAGAGTGAAGAAAACTAAAATTATTTAATGAAGAGGTGATCAACATAATACAGCCTCTTTGGTAAAATACAGACAGATACAGCATAAGATTTAGTTCATATTATACCAGGTAGACACAAACCACACATTCCTGAAAACCAGGAAGTAACTACAACAGAGTGAGATTTTTTTTCACCAAGAAATAGTAGCTGTGTGGGGGCTCCACTGGTAAATGCTGCCTCTTAAATGCATTGATGCAGTGGACCTCTTTGTTTGCTCTTTTCTCCTTCACTGGTGTCAATGGTGCTCTAGGGTGGGACACAGACTGTGACTTTCCCGAATAAAGTTAGAGCCATCCTGTACTACTGCTGCAATTATGACCAGGATTGACTTTTTTTTTCTATCCAGCTGCTTTAGTCTAGTTCTATTTTCTTCTTCTTCTTCCTGATAAATATCCAGAATGAATCTATGCCAGATACTACAGTTAACTGCTTTCATTTCTTAACTGAATAGGGTGGACTACAGAATAAGATCTAAATTGTACATGTATATTTATTAACACCTTGCAATTTTTGCATGAAGGAATGTAGCTAAATTCCAAATACTAAGTGCAAATTCAAACTACTGAGGTATAATGGAATGTGGGAGAGAAATTCTTGTGCTGTTTCTTCTTGCAAGCAAAAGAGTAACATATAATTGCATACCTTTGTAATGAGGTGTGTTTTGACAATAAAGATTTTTTTCTTTTGCAACTGTGTAAAGTGACAAATAAACTCAACTGTTCGGGTTAGAATAAATGCCCATACTTCTGTATCTCTGCACCTCACTGCAAGATCATTCACTTGTTACCAGCCCCTTTCTGTTCCCCCAGCTGTTTTAATCCTTTGGTTGCTGACTGTGGTACTGATTGGAGATGTTCATAGGCTGGGACAGATTACTGTGCAGTTTCCGAATGATTCTTTATTGCATGCTGAGTATGTCTGATGTGTCAGGTTTCCTAACTATGAACAGATCAAAGGTAAACTTAACACTGAACTTCCTACCATGTATGATTTATGTGAGGCACACCTGCCTTTTCAGAAGTCTGATAGCTTATGCTGTTGGATGTCTGAAAAAAATGCAAGTATCACAAAACCACAAAAAGGAAGTTATATCTTTGTGTTTTGTTTTACTTGAGATGGAACACAGGATTTTCATGTCTTCTGTGGGACAGCTGATGATAATGCCTTTGACGGATGGACTTTGGGAAAGAGAGGAAAACCAGAGAGAAAGAGGCCTTTCCAAATGTCTTACCATGGAAATGTGGCTTTGTTTCCTAAACTGAAAGAAGAACGGGAGGAGAGAGTGACAAATACACTTTCAGTGGCAGTTAGGCTCTTATTTACAAAGATTAGACAAAAATCTGCCTAATTTATCCCAAGGCCAGTAAAAGGGATGACTAAAATATAAAAGTGCCAATGTTTGAGTGTGCATGACAGAAAAGAGGAGTTTGCAAAGTTCTTCAGATTAATCTTGGAAGGAATGTAATGCATACATTTAGGAGAGAAAATAATATGGGTTGTTTGTAACGCTTCCTAGGTTCTGCAACCTCATGCTGCAGAAGGCTCAGTTGTAAGGCTTGCAAAAGGAGCTGGGTTTTGGGTACCTTCTACTCTTTAGAAACAGACCCTCTTACTCCTATAGTTTATTTGCATTGTAATACTTGTGAGCAGAATATGTAACATGCACAAGTCATAGTTAATGGTATATGGATATACTCCAGTTGCATCAACACACAGACACACACGAGTATTTGAATTCTAAAAATAGGTTTTTTCTTCTCAGCCAGAAGTATAATATTTTAAAAAGTGCTTAGTATGAATAGTCTTGATACGGAAGGATACAATCATATAACTAAATGAGGTTTAGTAAAGGGTGAAGGTGAATCCTGAGTTTTGTATTGCCAGTGAGGATGGATTCATTAGTGAATAAACTGTTAGTTTCTGGGGGATTAGCAGCTGTTAGAGATGAGCTGAACAGATCCTTCCTTAAATAATTATAAGGCTGCTGAGAATGATGCAGGACTTATGATGGTAGATAGCATGGATATGGTGAAGTGGATAAGGTATTTATTCAAGAAGGCAAATGCACAACAGATTTGTTTCTCCCCCATATGTTTTTTTTCCTCATATGTTCTTCTTCTCGTCTTCTCACTTTTAAACAGCCCTAGCCTGCCAGCCTTACTAAAACACTTTTTTAAAAAAACTTTAGATCTAACAATATTAACAATTTAAGATGCTGATAACGTCTGTTGCCCATGAAACACTGCAAGTATTTTAGCGGAATCTATTCTTTCATTTTAAGATAGGAAAACCCTTTTAAAAAGTCTTTAACTGATAACCACATAAATTGTGTCAAGTGCTTTTTCAGTTCAACTCTGAGTTTAAGCCTGGCTAACATTATGAACATCTGCAGTTGTGCTTGGGTTACCGAGAGTTGGAATTAACTGTGTTCATGTAACTGACAAACATCCACAAAGTAGTAAATAGAAAGAGGAGGAAATTTCAAATGCACCAGCTTAAGATGACAGAAATACATGAATGTACGTTCAAGCATAGTCTATAAGCATAAATGTATTGGGAGTATGTAACTACTAATTTCTATTAAACATAAACTGGTGATCTCCTAGTTAAAAAAAAAAAAGCCAACACACAAATGGAAAATGATTGCTTAATTACACTATACTGACTTTTACTGTGGTTATTGTACTGTTTGTAGAATGAAGCAGAGGGATGGTAGATTTGTCAGTAGTCTCTCCTTCAATGAATCCTTCAGTCTCTCTCAGTATCTCATTCTTGCCTTAGTTCTTCATTATCTGCTTGTCCTCTGGTTTTGGTGTGAATCAATGTATATTATAGCTTCCTGCTCTTACAGCTTCACAGGAATTTTTTTCATATCTATATTATACAAGAAATAGCAGACTTGACAATGAACTGTTTAGTTATTTGCAGTTTGTTCTCTGTCTTCTACAAACAGGAGAATAATGGGACTTATATGTGGTTATGTTTAATAAAACCATTTTAGTTTGGACAAGATTTTCTACTCTAATTTTTTTTGTTGTGTTTTTCTTTATGAAAATATCTATTTCAAGAACTGTAACAGAAGGTTGCAGATCATTTATACAGCAATCTAATGAATTAGGAGAAAAATTACTTTTTGCATACAGTTAAAAGGACTCTTTGTGGGTATCTTGCTCCTGCAGGACAACTGTCAGAACTAGGGTTTAAGTAATATTGTCTGATTTAAATGCCCTTCTTATGCTTTCTTCCATAATTAGAAATGGTCAGCATTGACACTCCAGTTGAAATAATTTGCTTTTCTTTAAGAATACATGGTGAGGTCTTTAATGTCAGGGTTTTTTTCAGTTTCCTGGTGGGGAAGAATTTTTTTTTTTTTTTTTTT
>NW_010306695.1:0-10966 GCF_000700745.2 Antrostomus carolinensis | reverse complement strand
CAGCCTGTCTGAAATACAAACTGCAGCTGTACCTAGGAATCCGCCAGCTCTGAGAGCCCCAGGCGGCGGCGTTCCAGCCCAAACCTTTATCTCGCTTCCCTCGGGAGCAGGGAGCTGGGCTGCCCGCGTGTGCTGAGGGAGGTGTTGCTAGATGTATCTTGGCCATTTTAAAGGTTTCTTCTGTCCAGGCATTTTCATTCACAGCCCGTAAGCTGCCAGCCTGCTGCGAGCTGATGCTTAGTTTTCTATTACACACAGTAAATGAAATAACCTTGAGCTTAACTATGAATTAACACATAATTTTTAGTTGTGACAGCCTTTTAGAAACTCATTTTCACCACTAAATCGAGTGTTTTCCAAAAGCACTGTCTGCGTGGCCTAAAGAGTCTACAGAAGTGTATTAAATAAGTAGGATAAAAGAAATGTATTAAATGGGTAGGATAATTAAGAAGTGCTTGGAAGTGGTTCAGAGGAGTAGCAAGTGCTGTCACTTACAAGTGACAGCTGTTTTACTCTCAGAGTGGTATGAGACAAGTTTTAAGTACTCCATCATGACAAACATACAGCCGATACCGCTTCAAAACAAGGCTGAGAAAAGGGTATGCAAGAGGCAACCAGGCTTGTGCTGTACGGGCAGACAGACAGAAATGCAGTGTTTTAAAAGCAGAAGCACATCTGGAGCGATGCAGAGAGTAGTCACTGCGAGTTAGGCACAGCGTGGCTTCGTGCAGGATGCAGCGCTGGAACTGGCAGTCCCGCAAGCTTCCAGGTTTCATGAGGCAGCAGGACTTTCTATGTTTGTGCTCCTGGAAACAAGACAAAAAAGAAAAAAGAAAAAAAAAAAAGTCTTTTTATGACCCTGGGGAGCAGGAAAGGTGCCAGGCAGCTGAAGGCCAGTGAATTCAGGCCAGCGACCGGTGCCAGGTTATTTTTATGCACGCTTCAGTGTCCCGCTGAATTCCCAGGCCCCTTTGTCCGAGGGGTCAGAGTGCGGGTTACCTTTGGTTCTGGGTGCCACCGCGTGGTGTGACAGCTAACTGCACTTGTCCCCGCAGCGGGCCAGGCAGCCTCTCCCACGCACGCCGAGCAGCCTCGAACCACCAGTGCTTTGTGGCCGTGGAGCCGGGAGCGGGGGTGGCAGCCCAAAGCTGCGGTCGCTGGCTCTTCCTGGACCTCACCGCCTTCATCTGCCGTCAGATACGTGTGCGGTCGCTGGCTTCGTGCCCTGGGAAACTCCGAGAAGCCCTTCCTAACTCAGCCTTGCTCTCTTTGTTCTTTCAGGCTGGGACGGGGTGAAATGGCAGCCTCTTCCTCATCCTCTTCAGCCGGCGGAGTCAGCGGGAGCTTGACAGGATCAGGGTTCAGCGTTTCGGACTTGGCGCCACCCCGAAAAGCCCTCTTCACTTACCCCAAAGGAGCTGGGGAGATGCTGGAAGGTGATTGCTCCTGTCCTTCTCCTTCCCCACTCCTCCTGGTGCACAAGCAGCCCTGGGAGGGTGTTGCTGAGCTTGGCATGCTGCTGCCTTTTTGGACTTAAGTTGGCAAAAGCTGGAGGGAGGAAGGAAGCACCGGCGCTCAGTTAGGTCCTGAGCAGCTCCGGCTCTCCCACCAGTTGTTCATGAGGAAGTGATTTTTCTGGCAGTCACCTGTTTTTTAGCTCCATGACAACACTTCAGATGAGGAATCAATCTACCTGAAAGGGAACATGACGGTGTTAATTGCTCATTGTTAGCTAATCCTTTGATGTTGGGCAGGAATTGCTGTAAAGATAGCTGAGGCAGGAGTATTTTTCTTGGCAAAACGTTCTGGGGTTGGATTTGACTGGGCTAATACAGGAGGCAGCTTGTATCCCTGCTGGCCAGGAAACGTAGGGCTTGCTCTTGCCCTCAATCCAAGTTAAAACCTCGCCACAGAGGTCTACGAGAGGATAAATCAGGACTAGAGCTCTCTTTTAATTCTTTGAGGCTGAGGCTGTTCCCCTTTTGGGCTCACTCAATGGGGTGTTTCTCCAGGGCCGCCTGGAGAGGGTCAGGGCTCTGATCCAGCGCGGCATCTCGCCCTGCGGTGCCCAAGCCCTGCCACCCGCTCGTCAGGGTTGCCTGAAGGAGGACCCAGTCACATCACAGCTGCATGTCCGTGCCCCTGCTCTGGGTGAGGGAGGAAGGGCAGGTCCTCCAGATGACAGGGTTAAGCCAAGGTCTGTCTGTCTGCTCCTCTTGAACTTCCTGTGTCACCGTGCCACACACTTGACTGCGTGAGCCTGAAGTTCATGGGGGTGGCCCCACAGCTCAGAAGTGACGGCGTTCCAGTAGGGACGAACACGGCAGCTGGGAACTGATTGCTGCGTCCTTCAAGGACTTGTTTTTATTACACATTAGAGCCCCATGTGCCAGTCTGTTGAAGTAACTATGACTAAAGGCTTGCTCACAGAACTTAACGAGCCCTCCAAACAAATGAAAATAACGAAGCACTTTTTGTTACTAAATAGACAGCTGTTCCTCCTGAGAGCCACTGGGCAGGACAGCCAGGCTGGGGAGTCAGAGAAGAAGGAAGGGTGTGTTTGGAAATAGCACAGGGCAGCACCAACGCAGCATTTCAGCACCTTGCGAGAGGATGCTCTGAGCATGGCGAAACTCCCCCTCTTCCCTCTTACCTGGGGTTCAGCTTCAGACTAGATTTTCCAAGGCCAGGGTGGTCTGTGTCTGCCCTTAGTCTTTAAAATTACTTCTCTTCCTCATTTTTACAGCATGGAGCCTTTACTCAGTTTTGCTTTGGGCTGACCTGTTTACCACTAACACGGCAGTTTGTCTGCTCTGGGTGGCAGCAACAACTGAACCGTCTCCCTGTCACAGGAAACTTTAAGTTAGCTTTTTAATTTCTGAGATAAAAGGTGATACACCCGTTCTTTCGTCAGACAGGTGTTTGTGGGGTAGCTGCATATCAGTTTCTCCTTCAAAAATCCCCACTAAGTGACTGATTTTAATTGTTAGTTTAATTTAATCTTGCTTGTTTTTAAATAAACCATTTTTAGGGGTATTTTGGATTTTTTTTAGAAGGAAGTAGTAGAAACTATGTCAGTACTTGGTCCACAATTAGCTATGTATTCCAGATTGCTTTATTTCTGAGACAGTTGTGTGATCAATTACTGATTTAGATGGCAAGATACACATTATTTGAAATCCTTTATGTGGGGTTATGGTCTAAGCCTGTGGGAAAACATAAAACATTGTAAGGACAGAAGCGTCTGAGCCCCGAGGGGATCGGAGACTGCTGTAACATTAGCTGGCTTCTCCTTAGCTTACCTTTCATTTAAAATGGACTTGACAGAGGGGATGTAGCAGGCTATCAGCTGGGATGGCTCCCAGGTAGCACAGCCGTTCCCCAGCGGCGCCGGCAGCCAGCCAAAGCCCTGCACAGGATTTAAGTGTGGGGTTGTACGGGCCAGAAACCGGAGCGCTGCGTGCTCGGTGCAGGGGAAAGTCTCAGAACGCTGCAAGCAGGGAAACCTGCACCTTGAACATAAAAATAGAAGGTTGGTGGCACTGGGTTAAGGCTGCTCAGTCTTAAAACTCTCGGATCAAACCACCTCCCTTTTTCTGTTTACAGATGGCTCTGAAAGATTCCTCTGTGAGTCTGTCTTCAGCTATCAGGTTGCATCTACGTTAAAGCAAGTGAAACACGGTAAGCACCAAAGCGCTGTCTGTTTTAACTGCACGTTGATCAGGGAAGATGGCAGGGCAGTGCAGAGAAAAGGCTGACATGTTCTCTCTCAGGTACCAACCACAAAAAAGCCGAATAGCCTTTTAAGTTGGCGAATTAACGCTAAGTCAGACCATCGCCGAGTCCTTTTGCAAGCCCTATGCAAAGCGACAGGAACCCACACAGCCCGGGTGGGAACAGGCTGTGCCTTTCGAAGCTTGTTTTTCCATCGCTGTGTGCTGTGCTGCCTTCACCAGAGGTGAGGCCAGAAGAAGAGGTTATGGGCAGGAAACGCCCACGCTCTGATCTTGGCCCAGCGCTGACTGTCTCTTCGGCCTCGGGCAGAGACTTGATTCCACCTTTGTTTCTCTGCCCAGCCCTCATGACACCACCAGGTCAAGTGAGGTTTCCAAAGGTGCTCAGGAGAGGGACGTGCAGGTGCCTGGTGTGGCATGACAGGGCTGACTCCACTCCCGACCTCCTCAAGAAAGAGCCTTAGATCTTGTTTGAATTTCTGCTTCCCTTCTGGGGCCTTCACCTGTCACCCAGGTGCCTGTAACTGAACTATGGGCTTGACTGCACAGCAGCTTGTGTTCTCAAGACATTGGGCAGAGCTCAGCGCCAGATCACGTTTGCTGCTTGAGGGTCACATCCTTTCTGGTCCCCACCTCTTGTCATCTAGAATGGCTACTTCGACATGTTGTCTCAGACCAGAGAGGTTTCCTGTCCTCCACCAGTGAGGGTTGTCAGAGGAGGTCTGGGGGCGTGCAGCAGCTTGCAAGGCTGTGATCCTGTATTTCTGAACCAAAAAACAAAGCTGAACTTCAGAGCCATTGTTTCCACAGCTCTGGCGCTACTGCAGCTGTAGTTACTGGGGGCTGCTGCACAGAGCGGCACCCTGATAAGCACCAGCCTTTGAAACTGGTTTGTGGAGCACCAGCAACTGCTTCTCCCTATAAGAAAGGAGAAAGGCTTAAAAAAAGATTGAGGTCATCGGTTTTTTTGGTTAGTTTGTTTGCCAGCTCCCAAAAGCGCTCGATTGCAGGAGGTGGAGTGAGAACAGTCCCTCTTAAAAAGCACCCACTGCTGCAGTCAGCATAAATCATGCACATTTTATGTTACACCTCTTGCTAGTAAGTCAGCTCGTACTGGGTTGTTTTTCCAAGAGGCCGCTGCGCTGTTAAACTTCCAGCAGAGCCAGGAGAAGAAGGGCTATTCTCATCTCCCTGCCACTGCAGCTCATTTAATTGAAAATTTAACCTGCGTGCCCAACACGTAACCGGTTCTAAATAAAGCTGAGAAGAACAAGTCGTCTTGGGGATCCCAAGGGAAGCAGCTCATCTCTCTGCGGGGACCCTTGTGTCACTAGCATGCTCTGATTGCAGAGCCTTTCTGCTACAGTCACCCAGGTCCTCCTCAAAGGACCTTCCTTCAAACGAGGTGTTCCTCTACCGTGGGCTGACCAAGCCCTCTCTGAACTGCTCTGTTCTTTTGCGCTATAAATATTTATGCTAAAGAAATGAGCTTCATCGTATTTTCACCCCCGTACGCTAATCGGCCTCGTGTTTCCCTGTTAGGACTTGAATTTACACGGCGCGGGCAGGGATGGGTAAATACACATTCAGCGCCGGATGAGGCAAAAAAGCCTGTCCCTGCTTTCTCCTGTGATCTGGCGAGGTCTCTCTTTGCACAGGGAGTCGTGTCAAGTGGGTTTGTATTCAAATCAGCTTGGTGGGCTTTATTCTACTCTGTTCCCCATTGACAGCTGGGAATTTGCATCTCATTGAAAGGTTTAATTGCGCTGTCGTTGCAAACCACAGTTACCTTTGAACTTCTCGCAGATCAACAAGTCGCACGGATGGAAAAACTGGCTGGTCTGGTGGAAGAGCTGGAGGCAGATGAGTGGAGGTACAAGCCAATAGAGCAGCTCCTGGGATTCACTCCCTCCTCAGGCTGAGCGTGTCTGGATCGCTGCTGTCAGGGAGAAGAAGAAAAACATTTTCTGGCCTGGCTTCAGAACACACCCCCATTTATCAGGATGCTGACAGCTGCATCGGCAGGACCGGGCTTTTTTTTTTTTTTTGAGAGTGAGGACCCCCCGCAAAGCTGCCAGTAAATGGAGATGACAGGATTCTTCAAGTCATCTGCAGCGTTACAAGCTGGCAGGGCTCGGTTTCTGTAACTTAGAGGGTAGGATCAGTTTGACAGAACTTGGAGAATCACCCTATTGTTCACAGAGGAGGGAAGACTTCCAGTGTGGTGGCGGGGAAGGCAACCCAGTAACTCAGTCTGGCCTTTTCCCGGCGCCTGACCGAAGGACTGGCTGGTTGGTGGGCTGGGAAACCGGCATCTTTGCCGCTGAAGCTGGGCCTCTGTAGAGCAGAGAGGTACAATGCCCTGCCAGAAACACGCTTCAGCATTTTGGGGATGAACAGGCCGAGAACTGTCCCAGGTTGGTTGAGAGGGGGCAGGCAGTGACGCTTTCTCCAGAGGTTCCTCATGTGTCGCCCAAGCCGTTTTCTCTCTATTGCTGTTTCTCTTGTGCCTGCACAGCGAGTGCTGGTAGGACATGGCTCTCTAAAGCAGAAGCTGTATCTTTAACACCCTGAAACTCTTTTCCTCTTTATTATGTATTAGATTGCTCTGTGGTAATAAAGTAATTCTGTCTTTGAAACCATTTATCTTTGCAAAGCTGATGGAAGAAACAGTCAGCTGTTTGGTAGGTAACAGGAGGAGGTTTAATGAAGCTCAGAGGCAGCTCGGCTGTTACAATGGTCAACTTAACTTCTATTTGAAAAAAAAAACCACTGAGAGGAACCAAACCACGCTTGCGTTATGCTCAAAAGTGGATTGATTGAAATCAGATTTTAATCCTGGTTTAACTCTGCCAGCAGAAAACCCTTATTTAAAGCCATCCATTTTAATCATCTTGTTTTTAATTTGTACTTCACTTCTGTTCTTGAGGGGAACTGGATTTCCCATTTTCTGTCAGAACTATGTTCATTTTCCATTGATTAGAGCCTTAACACCATGATATTGCTAGCCAGCAGGAGGATAGGCTCAGCACTGTCTTTAAGCAATTGTACAAGTTACTGCTCCAGATGCCTAATTCTGCCATTTTTCAACATCTTATTTATGAGATGATGTTATTTTATTTCAGTCCAACCACATCTGAATTGAAACAGATCAAGGTGTTTCTGCTCTGGCAAGGGGGTTGGACTGGATGATCTTTCGAGGTCCCTTCCAATCCCTGACATCCTGTGATTCTGTGAATTTGAATCCACCCCTGTCTTAGATCACCAGCAATTTGTGTTAGCTAAAACTAAGAGGAAAAAGGTATGCAGACAGGTTCTGTGTTTGTTTCTGTTTATAAATGAGATGTGGTATCAAAGTCAGTTTTTCATGATCCAGAGCCATGCACCACCCGAAAGCCACCCCCCCATCTGCAGGTGAAGCCCCAGTTCCAGCTCCACACCCGTGGAAATTCACTGTGCGGTTTCTGAAACTGTCTATGGGCTCTCTCATGTAAGGCCACAGCTCAGCTGAGACATGTCCCACGCCACCTCCCCCGTGCATGGCCCGGAAGACCTCCTCCCCGGTCCTGGAGGGCTGCCAGCCCCTGCTCGACGGGGGCCTCCTGCACAGTGAGCAGCTCCTCGGCCAGTATCGCTCTAACCGTGATGGTGGTTGGTATTCAAACTCCGTCTCAGGTGGGGTTCTCTTGAAAAGAAGGGAGTGTTTCAATCGTCAACTTGTTTGTTTGGTTTATATCATCTATTTTTAATCCTGCTCACTCCAGACACCTAACCTTACCTTAGCCAAACTTGACAAAAATACCCCGGTATCAAGATGACATTGTGGCTTTAGGAACAGAGCCACACACCTTCTGCCACCGACCGTGCGGCAGCACCTCAGACCCACCTCGCTCATCCCGAGTGCCCCCTGCTTACCAACACTACGTGCTTCCACCCACATAATCAGATGCAGAGAGCCCCTTTCCTTTTACTGCTCGGCATGAAACTTTTCCACTCTGCCAGCACTCCGGGGACGCCGGGGGATCGGCGCCTGCGGCTCTGCCGATGGGATGCAGTGCCCAAGCATTGCCCAGATCTCCCCACAAGGCCAGCACGTGCCAAAGGGTCCAAAACACGGCGGGGCTGAGATTTCAGCGGGGCTGAGTTTTTCCCCGTGGCAACCCCCGCCTCACCCTCCTCCCATTCCTTGTTTTCTAGTTGTTTCTCAGCGGTTCTAGGAGCAGGAGCAGGGAACGGCCCCAGCTCCGTGCCGTACATGGCTTGTTTGTATGTGCGCCCAGCACCAAAATAGACACATGTGCGAGAGCCATTCAGAGGAAGTGAAAAGTTCAGCCTGTACAGCACTACAAATGCAAAAACATGTTGTTGGCCGTTCCCTCCTCCCGCTCAGTAAACACTTTATGTAAGGCGGGGAAAACTGGAGGGATTGCTGCACAGTAAAATTAAAAAAAAAAACAAACCCAAACCCCTGTGCTTCCCCTCCTCCAAACACAAGTTTTCCCTGGCAGCTGGATACTCCCCAGCTGCCCTGTTTCAGCTTTGCAGATCTGTGGGGCTGAGCCAGGGATAACTGTTCCTCCTGGGGGTTTTGCAGGACCATTCTCCCTCACCTCAGGGGTCTCTGCAGCATCACCGGGGGCTTGGCGAGCAGCTCGGGGGCTATTTGGAGGCTGCAGCTGGGAGCAGAGCAGCAGGGGAAAGGGAGCCTGTCAGCTGCGAGCCAAAGTTGATGCAGGGAGGGGAGGGAAAATGAAAAAAAAAGCTGAACAAAGAGCCCTGTTCAGGGCTGCTGGTTGGTTTTCCTGTGGGTGCTCGCAGCAGAACGTTATGTACCGGCGCGCAGGCCCCGCTCTCGCCTCCCCTCCCTGGCTCCTCGCACTGCTGGCTGCGGCCCCAGTGCTGGGGACGGTGCCAAGGCACGCGCTCGCCTTGCCACCCTGCCAAAAAGCCAGCCAGGGAGCGCCTCTCCCCCCACCGAGGCTGCGGGAGCATGGGGCAGCACCCCTAAAACACCAGCTCCCAGCTTTTGCCTGGGACGGGGCAAAAGCATCCAAGGGGGGGGGAATTTCACATCTCACCCTGCAAACGGCACGGTGCCAAAACCATCCACCATTCTCCTTGGACGCACGTTGCTTGTTTCTCTGCCCGACTCCCGCACGTCGCGGGCAGGCAGCCTGCCTGCAGCTGCTTGTCCTGGGGGCAAGACACGGGCCCGAAAGGTTTGGCTGGCAGAGACCTGCCCAGCCAGCAGCACGCCAGGACCTGCCATGGCATCCCCCCCAGCCCACAGCCTTCAGCTCGCCTGTTAGAGCTGGCCACGGGCTCAGCATTGTGGCAGAAGATGCACAGGGTCACCCCTCATGTATCCATCACCCCCTGCCATGACCGGGAATCCTGTGACTGAGGACAGAGCCAGAGAGGGTGCAAAGGACACCCATCCTGCAAACACTTAGGAGACACCCCAAAAACTGTGGCCTCCCCCCAGCTCAGCCCCCTCACTACACTCCCCGTGCGAATGTTTGGCCACAGAAGATCACACCAGCCTTGGTGCTAACCCCAGCTGGTGATTGCGTGCCGAAATAATACATAAATCTACCTAAAAGCGGCTTTTTGGGCCATGGAGACGCTGGGAACAAACACAAGGATGTGGACTGTGCTGTGGGCAGTGGCAGCCACCCCATGGGGCAAGAAATTTGCCCCCCCCAGCGTACGTAGGGCATGGTTTGCATTCGAGTGAGCCAAAGGACTCGCTGCACCCCTCCACACGCTGTGCATCTCCTCCCTTCCTCCTCCTCCTCCTCCCCAGCCCCCTCTCCCTGCAGCCCTGCAAAATTGCTGAGCTCAGCACATCCCGGGCAGGGGCCCAGCCAGGACCCTCCCCAACACCAGCCGGCTTAACCCTTTGCAGAGCTAGAAATGGGAGTGATCGAGCAAATCTCATCGCAGGGGGAGTCCCACAAGGCACAACTGGCCAGGAACAGGCTGTCCAGAAAGTTCATCCGTCATCCTGACCCCCCCCCTGCTCTCCCCAGAAAGGGCAGCGGGTCAGGGGGAAAGACGCTGCTCGGCCACAAAAATCACGCTGAGTTTACACCAGCAGCAGTACCCAGGGAGGGGAAGCACAGGGATTACTAATATCATAGTTAAAACTGCTTTCTAGTCCCAAACCGTTTCTAGAGGCTCTGCTGCAGAAGAACAGCCCAGGTCGCAGTCTCTTTCGGGACAGAAAATGAGCTGCAAGCCCTGCAACGCTGCTTCTCCCAGCAGAAGCGTGAGCGCACAGCATCACGTTAGAATCATTTTGTTTCAGAGATCAAAAATTACATTTCACTTTAAAACTTGCCGTCACACCAGGGGCTGCTTGCTCCTCTGCCTACCAGGAGATGCTATGGCAAATAAAGAAAAATATTTATGCTCAGCTTCAGAATTCAAGCTTATTTTTAGCAAGGCGCCTTCCCTGCGGTCGTTACCTCTTTTTTATTTGCTATTTTCCCCCTGTTTTGACCCCAAAGCCAGCAGTTCCTCATCTATTTTCAGCCTTGCTCAGTGAACATTTGTACCAATGACTTGGTGGTTGTGGGAAGAAAAAAACCCACCATCTAGATTTTGTTAAAAACAGGATCCCAAGCACCATCCAGCCGTTTCCGAGCGCCTTTGTGTGCATTTCGCTGTGTTGCACCGGGAGTGTGCAAATATCAGGGTATATTTTTAACAGCTGGGGTTGGGGTTTGTTGGCTTTTTGTCCCAAAGAGCAGAGCAGTAGCACAGCATCTCATGGGCGCAAGCCAGGGCTTGTTCCTAGCTCCCTGTGCACCCCTCCGCCCCGCTGCTCCCTGGGATGCCGCCTGCTCCCCCGGCTTGGACCTCTGCTCCCAAAAGGGTGATGGACTCAAGCCCCGCTTCTCCTTTGACCCCTGAAAAGTAATTTCCCCACTGGGGGGGTGCCCGGCCCCTCCGCACCCACCACCCCACGGCTCTTGGATGGGAGAATCTGTCCCCATCCTCCCCACCGCAGAGGTCAGAGGCAGTGGGCACGATGCCAGCGCGGGGTGCTTGTCCCCCTCGCTCCCGCCTGGCGTTTGCTCTCGGCCGTGTTTGCCGCCGGGCTGTTATCAGTCTCTGCTCGGGAAGGACAGTGCCCAAGATAGCTCCCGGGGTGACTTCAGAGTGTGCTCAGCTCCTCCGATAAAGCCACAGGCAGGGCGGCAGGAGGACAAACAAAGCCCTTTATC
>NW_010306694.1:26437-31920 GCF_000700745.2 Antrostomus carolinensis | reverse complement strand
GATCCTGAGTAATGTCTTCATGCCACTGCTTTCGAATGCCGGTATTGGATGGTTGAGCTGTTGGCATGGCTCCCAAACTGGCAACGTTGGTGCTTTCACTCATCATAGGGCTTCAAAAACAGAGCAAGAATTGAGGGCAAAAGTCTAGCCCAAGCTTAGTCATCTTACAGTCATAGCCTCTTTTAGAATAACGATAGGACAAAGTGCTAGTTCAGCCATTCCCTAATCAATGGACAAACTCTGCAGAAATAGCTGCGCAGACACCAAAACAACGCCATGAACGAGTACATGCTGTCCTACCCAAGGATTTGGAAAACTGCAACAAAAGCTACAAAATCCAAAGGGAGAGATAGCCATCAATAGCATTTACCCCACTGTTTATGCAAGAAGTGCCATGAGATCAAAACAAAATCACTGGGGTGCAAACAATAATTCAACTCACTTTTGAGAATTCATGGTTGAATGTAACATTGAGTCAGGCAGCAGATTAGGGGTTTGAACCCCTACTCCTCCATTCACTCCCATTGGATTTGCACCTAGAAAACAGAAGAACAAGTATTCTTAAATGAACATCTCATTTATTGTGCAAAATCAATAACTGCTCAGCAATAACAAGGGTCTAGACTTCAAAGCACTTTGACTTTTGTGAAGGGAGTTTAATTACCTATTGCTCCCTTTACTCTCTTCCTTTTACAAACTTAGAAAAAGTCTGAGGCACAACACAGGCGACCTTCAAGTGAAGCATCACACCACAATATTCCTCTGCACATCTTCCTGAACTTCTTAACAAACAATTTCCATTTGCTGCAAATGTTACGTCCTTTTCTGTGACTCCTCAGCTAAAGGTTCAGCATTACCAACCGCTCCTGGTTTTTTGTTTAGAAGCATTTGGGTTTTGGTTTTTTTTTTTTCTTTCAGGGGCTTAGGATATATATTCACAAATGCTTCAAAAACTTAAAAGCATCAGCTACCACCTACATTTGACAAGGTCCCCTCTCACCCACTCCATACTTAAGGATCCTACAACTGAACTCCAGTGTTTGTACTAAGAAGGAAAACACGACAATCCCTTGCAGGAAAAACCTCTAGAAATTTGTTATGCACCAAAATCTGCTTTTTTGAATCACAGCACATCTCAATCATCATAAAAAATTTTCTCCACACACTACAGTCAAGATTCAAATAGTGAAGAAAAACCCAGAGTATTTCTGTCTGGAACTTCTGAATAGATCCCTTTGTGAGTTGAGAGTAGCATGAAAGCCATTACCAAGCTTAACATGTATTTAGGGCACCTGAATCCTAAAGGATCTGTATTTCAAGCAAAATTAGATACTGCATACAAGAGAAATCCACTGAAATTAAGTATATCAAGCCTAACACATACCTATATCACAACCAAGTGTTTAACAGTCTTTTCATAAAGCTGCCTCCAGCCTCCCTTCCCTTTGTCACTTTCTTCTTCTTCCCAAATTCACTTTGCCATCTGAGAGCAAGCTGGTGTAAAAGAAAATTGCCAACCTTTGCCTTAACTTTCCCTTTTCAACTGCCAAAACCAACCATTTGTTTGATCTACTTAGGACTGCAATTTTTTCACTTCACAGTCCTCACCAAATCCTGCTGTTCCTCCTAAACTAGCCCTACTGTCACATGGGCCATGACCTGATAATTCCTATCTCACCTGCTGTAACTCCCTCCTTAGCCACCCACTCCTAATAATTTCAACAGTCAAAAGTGTACACTCTCCATGCTTGTCCTCTATACACTAAGCTTCAGTTCTTCACTCTCCCAAGAGCTTTTCAACCCCACCTCACTGGATTTTCTTATCCATGGTACAAGGAACACCCAGTAAGAACGCACTGGACAAACTCTGTGTCTATAAATAAACACAGTTTAAAAAAACCAAACCCCCAAAAACCAAGAAAACCCCCAAAAACCAAGAAAACCCCCCAAAATCTGAGAACCATTCCGCTTCAGGAAAATGGATGACACATTCCTTTCAATCTTTCAAGGTCCTCACTGTTAACACTTTGGAGCTTCAAGAAATTAATCTATTTGTAAAACACTCTAATGCACAGTAGAAAACCATATTATTTTAATCTCATTGATTAAAAGTAAGCTTTCAGGACGCTTCCTCTCCCACTCCTTTTTTGAAAAAAGGCTTTACACACCGGAAGGCAAAGCTTTAGCATTACAGAAGTCACATGCAGCCTATGAGGATCAGTCATCTTGTTAACAACTCTGCTCTACCCAACAGCCTTTTCCCAAGTAACTCAGGAGTAGCATTGTCCTTTGGTGCAGAAACAGCACATCAAACTGCAGCCTGCAACCAACTGCTACTTTCCTCTGCAATCTCTCAGGTGTTTCCCCATGGAATTCCTGTGTGTACACAGCACTCATTCCATCCGTGAGCTTGTCATGGGGCGTATAGGCAGGATCACTGCAATACCATACAAGCTTTTGATAAATCCCTATCAGCTCATCCTTCCTCTTTTCCATTAAAAACCAAACAAACCACCTATACTTCAGCAACTCAAGCTAAGAGCGGGGGGTGAGAAAAATCACTCTGATGTAACCTCAAACTATCAAAATTAGATCTGATGGTTAAAGGTTACTTCATTTGACACCAGTGACAGCCAGGTTAAAATAAATTGCACTTCCAATTACAATTTTTATGTAGTCTTTTGTGATTTTGCAATAAGTCACCCAATTTACAGTTACATGAGTCCACATGACAGGATTTGGAGACAAAGTCTGTTATTTACTATTTTAATTTTTAAAACAAACATTATATATCTGAGATACAACTGTAAAATGCTGTAGTCTGAGTAACAATGAAGAACACTTGAATACAGGCATTCCAATGCATGTATTTCCAACTAAAAACTCCTAAAAAGCCCAAAACTTACATTACAGTACAATTATAAAGTTACAAAATGACATTAAATAAAATATTTTGGATACTGGTTAATTTTTTTTTTTTTTTTCATTTTTTCAAAGAAAATACTTTTCCCAGAGAACTTGTTTTCCAAGAGAAGGCATCTGGGCCCTCTAAATGTTCCTGTTCCGCTGAGCAGCCTGCTATCTCAAGTCTAAAATATTGCAAAGCCATACCTTTTGCAAATTAACTAGCAGTATTAAGCTAACTGGTTAAGAAAATTTGCATTAGATATAGCACGGGAAAATTGTCTGCAGTTTGTATTTTAACATTAACAGATGAACTTACTCATAGGATTCATAGGGCGCAGACCCTGGGGTGTCTGTCCTTGTTGCTGATTCTTCACTTGAGCCTGGGGCTGTGTCTGCATCTGGTTCCCTTGATAGGTCAGCCCAAGGGCTGCGTAGGCTCTCTCGATGGAGCTGGGGTCGATCTGACTGGTAGTGTTTATGCTGGGCGTTGTCTGCTGCCCCACGCCCACAGAGCCAGTATTTGCAAGTCCTACTGCAGCTCCGCCCAGCAGCGCTGGAAAAGACATACCAAGTTAGTAAGGACAGCAGGAGGTCGCAAAAGAGGTCCATGAAAACGGGGAAAGAACATAAAGAGTGCACTGGCTCTTCAGAACTAAAATATCTCCTTCTAGGAGCATGCAGAGAAGGGGCCAGATCTGGAAAACCTGTCATGAAACAGGCAGACAAGTTTTGACCCAATCAGCCATTCCAATAACATGCTGTTTTCCCTTTGGGCTGCCGAGAGGAAATCCCACTCTAAGTATTTAGGACACATCTGTTTGCTTCAAACTGAAAACAGAGGCACACCATGTCACAGAGGCTAAAAGCAGAAGGGTACACAGAGCTCTGCAGAAGCAACTGTAATGTTTTTTTTTTTTTTTCTTTTTTTTTTAAACAAGAAATATCTCACCTCACACTGGCTGTGGGAAGAGCCTAAAGTAACATTAAGAAAGGAGGAAAAAAACCCCAAACCATATAGGTAACACAATGACAAAAATCTTGCTGAAGATTTTGACAGGAAGACCAAGGGGACACAAAGAAAGGGGGGAAGAGACATCTGATGCAAACAAAGGATGAAGACAGAACCAAATAATACCAGGGCTGAAATGACACAATCCTCTGTGTGTGTGCACATATGTCTCCAGAACCTGGCCAGCTGGAAGAGGTGGTAAGGAAAAGCCAATCATTTGGTTGAGAGAACTATGATTTGTTCACTCTTACCACTCTCCTGCTAGGAAAATCCAATAAAGTTAGAAAGCTTCCATAAACATTTGCTATCAGAGACAGAAAAATACTCTGCAACTCTAAAGCAAGAAGAAAATCCTATTACATGTTCCCAGTTTCAAGAGCATCATCACTGTCACCTGGGTGCAAGAAAATTTAACTCTCAACATGCATTTTATGGTTTATCCAATACACAGAATTCCCCAGTAGACTTACATTGTTGATTTCTTTTGTCCCCAGCATTTTTGAGAGGCAAACATACAGGACAGTCATGTCTCGTACAATTCTTCCAGTGCGAGATGATTTGTCGGGAAGACGCGCAATGTGCCACTGAAAAAGGGAAGGGAATGAAAAACTTTTACAAACTACTGCCAGCAGCTCCACATGGTCAACACAAACTGGGTAGGGAGCAACTATTTCTCTCAGGGCACACATGTGCATCAACACAGGTCAGTAAAGTATTAAAACAGTTCAGCACTAACTAGCCTGGAAAATGTAGCTAGATTTCTTCAAGTCCTATTGGCTCAATTAAAGCTTCCTTGAAAGCTCTATGCTATACACCCAAGCCTATGTCTCCCTGGCTCCAAGGAGAACACCATATACATCAGGCAGACTGCACCAAGCAATTCAGATGCCAGCAACTGGCACAACCCAGATGAGCCTAGGCTACCAAAAAGGTAGCATACATTTTCCTTGGCTACTACAATAGACTTAAGAGTTCACCAGTGCCAGTAGCAGTTTAATTCCTGGACAGCTATTGCTCGAGATTTGTCTCTTCCATTTAAGGGAGACAGATTCCTGCTTTGTGTCTACCCTTATCAGGAGGCAGCATCCAAAAGATCTTACAGCGAGTTACAAAGTTAAGCAAAATATCTTCACTCATCTCTTCGTGCTACCTTGTCTGCTCTAATGTGCCTAAGCTCTAAAAGCTCAGAAGTTTATGATCTCCATTCTCAAGGGGACAGATAGCTTAAAAAAATTCCACTTCCCAAGCCATCCGCTGGTTCTCCATCTCCTTCCAGGAGCCCTTCTTGTCCTGCAAACGCTGACCACATCTATATAACCACTCCTCCACTTACCCTGGCAAGATTTGCCAGCTTGACAATGTGTCATATGGTTCAGGACATTCTTCATGGTTCTGCAGTGAGGGAGGTTGCACTGTCGCACCTCCCCGTTGGCCTGTTCTCGCCGCTGACATTTGTGAGCATGTAAGAGGAGAACTAGTTGCTGCTGAATGAGTTTGCGTTTTTCTGGGTCTGCCGTTGGTGCTCCAGACCCCATTCCTTGAGAAGCTGCTGGCCCCATCCCCGCCC
>NW_010306694.1:24963-26423 GCF_000700745.2 Antrostomus carolinensis | reverse complement strand
GCTGAACCTGGGGAGCCTGCTGCTGGCCCTGGAGAAGGTGGAAAGGAAATTCTCAGAAATAAACCTGGTTTTGAGAATAGTAGAAAACAACAGCAAAAAAGGAAGAGAAACAACTACAGCTGGTAATTAAGGGAATAGCCCACCTATCTGTAGTTCTAGATGACTCAAATTAACTCTACCCCTTAGCAACAGTCCTGGCAATAATTCTCTTGCCAGTCACAATTTCTTCCTCATATCACTCTCCTAGTCCGATCTCTTACCTTATCAAAGACCAGCAGAACTTTGCACGTTCTCATAGGTTAATTTGTGGTGCTAGGCCAACCAGAAAGTATTAATAGCACTTAGACATCAAATCTCCTAATTTTGGAGGCTAGAATTCTTGCATTAACAGAATAAAGCACCTTTTAGAATGAATAGTTTTCCCTCTGTTTCAGTATAAGGTGCCTCAATTTGACTGTTCCTAGAAAAGGGGAATAAAGGGAAAGTTCTAGGAACCTTTTTCCATCAGGAAATTTGCACGCAGCCATTCAAAACAGGCATTTCCTAGTGTCTGCTAGAGATGAATCACAACTTCAGGATAATACGTGCCACAGAACTAATGTCAAGTATGGCAATATCTAGTACTTCTTCTCTACTTCTGTTTATTTCTTCAGACTTCTTACTATTTCTTCCAGGTGACATTTGAGGAGTACTCGGCAAAGAAGGGACTATGTTGTTTGTATCACTTCAGTTCAACAGCTTCAGTTTCTAATAGACTCTCACAGAGGGGTTGAGAGTATGTTTCTGGAAATCTCCAGATCTCTCAGCTACCTGCATTCCCTAAACACCAGTTCTCCTGTAGCTCTTCAATACTAGTATTAAGCTTTCATTTTACAAGGAGACTTCACCAATTACTCAGTCCCCTCAGGGTTTATGTATGTTCCAATATGACCATAACTGCATTGTTTGCAACCTGTCATTCTAAACTACAACTAAGATAGCAACACCTTTTCATTCCCAGGTTCAGCTGGGTAGCAGCTGAACTTCAAAAGTTACATACTCTGCACTGAATACAAGCTTGACAGCTGGGTTCTGAAGAGTAAGTTTTGGCTGCTTCTTTATTGTTTCATACAGCTAACTGGTTTGACAGACTTTCAGTGTTTCATGCTCAATTTAAACATTAAATAAAGCTCACAGGACTGAGCTCTTTTTAATTCAAAGGTACAAAACTTACCTGGAAATGGTTTTTCAGCAACAGTTACTAAGATCAAGAGACTGACCCTCCTTGGGCAGGGGGGAGGAGGGGTGTGTGGGGGGGAAGGCAGGACATGTTGCATATCATACCCCTAACAAATTTAGAGCTTCTAAAATAAGGATGCAAATATATTCAGCCACCAGTTTTAAGCTCAAGCTAGGGAATCTAATGCTAAGGCCTGTCATTTATAAGCTTGAGCCATCCACTTTTTTGACCATCCACTTTT
>NW_010306694.1:0-24922 GCF_000700745.2 Antrostomus carolinensis | reverse complement strand
AAATAAAAGGAGGAGGAGGGGGAAGGTGGATGCTACAGGGCTACTACAGCAGCAACTACCAGGGAACCTCCAGCATCAGGACTGTTGTGTGTGTTCATGGAATTCAGAACAGGAATGAACACACAACTGGGGCTTCTAGGCCCTATCATAAGTAGTACCTGTTTGAGAAGGGATGCTTCTCTCTCCCAAAAGCAACAGTGAGTACAAGCAGGAAAACAATCCTCAAGACAAAGCTACACTGAGAAGAGGCCCAGTACACCAACCACATAAAAAGGGACAGGAGAGGAGAGCAGAGGTTTCCCAACAGGTGGCAAAGCTCGTTTCACTTAAGGAGCTCCATTTAATTTTCTCTGCTAACAGGGTTAGAAGGGTGAAGAGCACAGGTACAGCTTATCAACAGAGAAAGCACAACTCAGCCCTCTCCTTCATATCAGCTTTTTTAGGAGTCCAAGCATTATGTGTGGATTCAGAGCATGCATTCATGCTGAGTATGACACACCCTGGATATGACAGCTGCAAAAACTTTTAGCATGGTAACACCTGAGCATATTGCTCCACTTTGGTCTATTACAACATTTTCTGGAGACACCTTTCATTCTGCTTTTTTTTTTTGACCCAGGAACTGGCTTCTTGTCCATTGGAAACTGTGGTAAGCTATTCTGCAGTCCAGCTTTATTCTGCATCTGAGGCCCAAGTCCACTGGCTCCAATCTGCTGCCCAGTATTCTGACTATAGGGCTGGCCATAAGGGCTGGGATTGCTCATCATTCCCATCTAGGAATTAAAATGGAAAGTTGTTCAAGTAAGATAGCTTAAGTTCACAATGCAAGAGGCAAATGAACACGTCAGAGAAGCAAGAGTCATCACAGCCATGAACCAGCTGCAATACATGCTTCTCCTGCTCCTCTATGTGCATGTATATATCCATCACACAACAAACTCCTCAACCAGATAGTTCCTATACACACAGAGAAGCCAGCTTACAAGCCTTTGAGGTAAGCCTGGTCAGAATTGGCCCAATTATTTCTTTACAGAAGCTTTTGTTCAAGATTTTGGTCTCATTTCAGCCTTCCCAATCACAAATTTGTACCATGAACTATATAACTCACAAGTCTGGAAGAATCTTTCTGCTCCCTGCATCTGTGCAGACTCCAAATGCAGACAAATACCACCTTCATTCATATCAGCAAGGTTTATCCCAAAAACCTCCTACCCAACTGTCAGCACTCCCTCAGTTCCTCTCCAGACAGCTGTAACAATGCACATCTGCATTTTCAGTACACAACAGTTTTCCATTTAAGAATACACCACAGGCATAGGTAACACCACACAGAGTCACACAGGGACAGGCACTTGTTTGCAGTGAGCAGTACTAGAGGTCAAAGGAGATTGCAGGAAGGAACTCTGCAAACAAAACAAATCTATTGAACCATTCATGCACAGGGGAAGTAGATTCATATTTCACACAAGCTATATGCATATTCAACAGTTCTAACATTCAGAATATACTGTTTGTTGCCTTAGAATGCCCCAAAACCTAAAGAACAGGTAGCAACAATCTTGCCAATGAAGCTGTTTGTCCTCTGACACTTTTTTTTTTTCCATTCCTTGCATTTCCATCTATTTTTCATGGGAAATCTGGCTTTCTAGGACCAAAACAACTAGCCATAAACGACCAGGAAAACTAGAGATCTTTGTTAAGATTACCAGGTTCTCACCAGGAGTCATAACTCATAATAATAAAGGCACAAAAATACTTTAAAAAGCTGTGTTGCTTCAACTTGCATTAGCATTTGACTAGACAGTGTTCAGTCTCCTTGATGCTTTTTGGTTGAAGTCTGGGCATCTTCCTGCATCCAAAAAAGTGCATACAAACTCCCACGGTAGGTTTGTTTCCAATCACTCTGACATTCATTCTTAAAGCATACTCCCCTAGTAGAAACACCTTGTTTCTGCTCCTTACACCAAGCTTCTACAACCTGCACAGAGAAGCAACCTAGTGCCTAGAGATTACCTGCAATTACCCAAACACTTTTCTCTTTCAGGTTGTAATGTCTGCCAATCCATTATAACAGCTTTCAGTTTGCATTTACAAAATGAAGCAAGATCAAACCCAAGCTACAGGAAAAGGAGCACAAAACTCACCGAAGAACCTGCCACTTAGACATCCTACGTACAAATAAATTCCCTTGAGGACAGCCCCCCTCCACACACAAGCAATAACCATAATCACACAGCAGTAATTCCTTACAGCAATGAAAAGAAATCTCTACACATGGCAGATAAACAAACTATGCAATGATCAGGCAGAACTAAAAAAGCTTCCTTTCCTCGTTTCCTTTGGCACCACCTCTCCTATGTCTCGAACACATATGGTGACCAAGGAGACAGCTGCTGCCAAAACCAGAACAGGTAAGATTCAAACCCTTCCTGCCTCTCCCTCAGAAGACTGGTAAGATCTTATATGCAAGTTGAGCAGAAGAGAAAGGGAGAAGAAAAACAAGGAGTCAGCAAACACACTGCCAGGACTCTTCCCTATCACCATTACTGCCTCAAAGTCACCAACACGTTCAAGACTCAGTAAAGGACTGAAAGTGGGAATTATTCAAGAAAACAAGATATGTTTTCCTGTAAGACAGCCTGAACCCTTTGGCTCCAGAAGGGGTTTTGAAAGACCCCAAACCAGGAATTTCTAAGAAAGGTTTTCAAGTTCAGTAACAATCATAGCTCCCAAAGTCAGCTGACATGGGAGAGTGCCCTACAGCACAGACCATGTTGGCCATCACTATCACTGCCCGCATACGACTTCTGCAATTTATGCTGCTCTCCGTCTTAAAAATAACCTAACCATTTATTAATCAAGTTGACCTAGCACAAAGATCTTGGACATTTGCTCAAGCATGAGCCACTGGCACTGTTTGGGGTGCAAAACCAGTACCCTCAAACGAGGCTGTCTCCATGGCAGAAACACAGGGCTCCAACTCTCCCTAAGGCTGAGAACCATCAGACACCCCAGCAAGGAGACCTCCTCCATGCCACTGTACCTAGAGATCTGGCTGCAGAAGACTACATGCCTGGCTCAACCCAGCTGCCCCCAACAGGGATAATCCTCAGTTCCCCATCTCAGCCTACAGGAGAGGCAAAGACCAGAGAAGCACAGGCCAGGCTGGAGAGCAAGCATGCCAAACTGACTGTGAAAGCTACACACTCAAGCAACACCTAAGAAGGATGCTAAAAACTAAATGCCTCAAGGTCTCCTGGAACAAATCAGCAGCCATCACTTGGTCCAGGTGAGACCAAGACAGATCCACAGTTGAACCTCACACCAATGCCCTCCCCACCCCCAGTCCGGCCATCACAGACCCCGCTAACCTCACACCAACAACCTGCATGCAACTCTAGACTGAGTCAAGAGAAAGGTCATTTGGGAGATTCTTCATCTGGAAGAAGGTGGCCTTGTGAGCCTGGCACAAGAAGCAGGAGCATGCTCATGTCATTTGCTGTAACATGCTGAGAAACATGAATAAAGGAAAACATCGAACAGGAAGAAATGGATGACCACATGACTACAGAGGGAAGATAAAAATTGTCCTTTAGAATTTTATCAGTAGGAAATAACAAGAAAGACTGACATACAGTTCATCATTATATTAATGATCTATTGGGAGTGAAGGGTAGATAAACAATCAAGTGCAGAAGAACCAGGCAAAGAAAGGTGGTGTTAGTACCACCATGAGACAAATATGAGGCTTCATCTGCAACACTATGCAAAACCATACATGGCTCAATCACAGCTACAAGTCAGCGAGTGCAACCTCTACTCACTCCTTCCACTGCTCTTCTCATTCTCTCCTTATCCATACCATCTCTTGTTTTTCTTCCTCACCTCACAGCCTCAACTTACTTTCATCACATATGCAAGGACTTGCACACAAGGAAGAGCAGACAGGAATCCACATCTCAGTAAAGAAGAGGAGGAGGAAACAAGGAAAACAGCAAAAGACGATGATGCATGGCTAATAGACAGCAAAGAATCTCAAACAGTTACACCTTCTACATACACAGTGGAAAACAACTTGATTTTCCTGCCTCCAACAGAAACAGGGGCTGCCATTTCCAGAACGGTGGAAGATGTGCACCTCTCACCCTGTAAACAGTATCGGTGATACAAGTGCAAGAAACATCCCAATTCACAAGCACAAGCAGCATCAGACGGGGCTGTTCAGGCACTCCCCCCATCTGAGAACAACAACTACAAAAGTGGAGGAAATTCCCTGAAGTTTTGTTCTAATGCCATGAAACACATGCATCTTCAGTTCAGAAGAAGGTCAAGGAACTAACTCTGCTTCTAGTTTTACTGTTGATATCAGAGAGTACAAATTGAGGAGGAATCCCTACTACAGCTATGCACACAGACATTACAAATATTCTACTGTTTCTCTATAAAAACAACTGCTTCACTGACAGTCTAATATTTGAAAGACAACTAGGTATCAACAATAGCATTGAACAATGACCAGTTTTAAAATTTGCAAAGATAAATGTAAGCATGCAGATGTAAAGAAATAGAACTAAGTTTTAATAACATTCTCCCAAATAATCCAACATTTGCAGTATCAACTACGTATCTCCATCAGAGTAACTGCAGTGAATGCACTAATTTAAGATCATACTGATGGTATCAAGTATCTTTTCCTGTCCACATGTTCACAAGTGAATGTTAATTATCTTTCCCCAAACGGGAAAGTTAGTTTCAGTAAATTACAGTCGGCTCTTTAAAAACAAGAATTTATTGTCCATCACTTTTAAGTGCCATTCTGTAGAGCATTACTGGACCCAGACATAACCTAGCAACAAAATTTTACCAGTGGCAACCACTGCATCCTTTCCAAGGACTGCTGTTGATCGTTATGTTTTGCACTTGACTGCATGATGTTTTAAGCTATCTATTGCGAGACACCAGCATTATTTCACTGTCATCTGTGCAAGAAGCTCCCCTGTCCATCCCAGAAACTCAGACTCAAAGACAAGTTTTACTGCTCCACTTCTCCCTCATAACCAAGTGTTCCTCCCTTACACTGGGATAAACTGAGCAATTGCCCTTTTTTTTTTTTCACCTTGGTTCACCAAAGAAGAAAAAGCAAAGGACCAGAACACACAGCTACACTTTTAATGGATTACTGTACCTGAGCATATGGCACACTTGGTCACATAGTCTAAACAGTACAGATACACTTACCATTGTTGAATCAAACAGCTAATGAAAATAATAAGGCAACCAAGACCACTGACCTTCTACCTAAAATGTCATGCTGAATATGCTAACACTAAGGAACATAAGGCACTTTTATTTTCTTTATCTATTTTACAATTTGAGGGTGACATAATCTTCAATCTCTCTGCAACTTTAAACAGAACTTTATTACTCCGAAATTTCTTATTGTTTTACTTAAAGGAAGTTACAGAAATTTTGAAGAATTACATTTGTCTTTCTATAATATTGCCATCAATTCTTCTTAACAGAGGTTAAACTGATAAAACCAAGTGTTTCTATTATAATAGGAGAGAACCCTGTATATACTCAAACAGTAAGCCAATGACAAATAATTACTACTGGAACTCTAAACATTCCAAGTAACTTCACATACCAGTGAAATACACAGCAGGGGCCACAGTAATGCCCTTCCTCATCTGAACTGCCTTCATGAACATTGCATTACTTGAGTAATAGAACATTTTTTGACTGAGTGGCAGATGAAATCTAAGTGACCTGAAGACCAGGTGAACTTAGTCACTTTGTGATAGAGCACTGCTATCAGAGAAATGCACACACCAGCTCCTATGCAGAACACCCTCCTCCTCTAGTAATTGTCCTACTGTCAGCCTAGGACTGTAGCTGTGCACTCTCCACAGAAACCAGTGGAACAAACCAAAGATTTTAACTAGATGTAATTACAAATGAAGAATAGTTCAAAACAGGAAACATGAATTTGTTCTTAACTTCTTATAGAGCTTGAATTTGCTATCTGTTTACTTTTAAATTAATCAAAGCTGTAAACCTATCTAGTGAAACAAAAAGCCCCAAAAATGCTTATACACTGAAAGAATCAAGCATTACAAACAATTTCCAAAACTCTATTTTAAGAGTAACAGGCACATCAGTTGTCCTCCTAACTTGCACACAACCAAGCATATAGAAAACAAAAAGCTATTCAAGAAAGTAAAACTTGCTACAACTCTTTTCCCCTCCAAACTTCTAACAGTTCCTTCAGGCTTGACTTTCACAGGCATTTTTAAGCTGGTACTGTTACAAAGCAGGGTCCACACTCTCCTCTGACTGGCAATATCAGCTTTTTTAATATGTCCCTTCCCTAGTATCAGCACTAGCTTTCCAAATGATGAGTATAAAAACTGAAATTAAAACTTTTTTTTTTTAAATGATGTGAATTTCAAGCCTGAATTAGTTACTCAGGGACTTACTTGGTGACTCTGTCATGCAACTGGCACAGAGACGGCATGCAGACAGAATCGCTTCTTTGCATGTCAGTGACTGCTTACATCAGACATAAAACTACAGCACTAGACCACAGGATGTCAGATTATGACAGTACAAGTTAACATATACCAGGTGACCCCAAATCAATCATTTACACTGACATTTGTGATTTTGAGTGCTAAAAAGTAACACACACAACTAGAAGAGTTGGGAAGTACGCAGCTAATGTGTAAAGCAAGCATCCCACTCTATTGCTAGTCAATGTTTTGGGAGGAGAGGAAGAAAATGCTTCAGAAACCCCACAGGACAACAGAACAAAGCAGAAACGTAACCAATTTTGCTTTCCAAATTGACTCGCCACTTGGAGCTCATCTTTACTGTTAGGAGAGCATAACATCCTCTCTCCCAATTAGTTAACATCACAGGAAACCTCAGCTATTCCTCTGTACAAACCATTGCAGACAACACACCTCTGTTTTACTGAGGGAGAGCTCAGAGAGGCAACCATCCTGTCACCCAAAGGGGCTGACTTGGGCAAGCTAAAGTTGAACACCACCAAAGCATCTGGTCTGTTTTTCTCCTACTGAAGGACAGCTCCTGGATAACGTACGTTTTTTGCAGCAGTGAAGGAAACCTACAGAAGTTATTCCACAAACTCCCACTTTAACAGCAACACAGTACTAAATTTACCAATTAAAAAAACCCTGGCTTTTAAAAACAACTGCTTAGGGTCCTCCGTTTTCCTCTGCTTTTTGAAGATTTGTAGGTGGGAAAAAAACAAAAGCAGATGGGTGGAGAGACAAAATGGTCAGACATTACTGTTGTCAGATTTTGCTAGCTCCACTGCATGAAGTGAAACACAGGCTCCCTGCCAACAACCAAACCAATTGAAGACATTCTGGAATTTCAGCCTCCATTTCAGACTGCTCTTTCTCATCCAGCAGTTTCAACTCCTTTATGAGGGCTACGCTCACTATACTTACATTAAAACTCTCAAGAATGTTTTATCAGCAATTAAAGAACTCTAAATATTTTTAACCAGTCTGGGACCATGAACTAAAACCCAGAAGTTATCATGTATATGGTCTGAATATTCCCAAAAGCACAAAATATTCTTCCTTTAGATGTACAGCACATTTCAGAATTTAAGTGAGGAAGACAGTTTAATTTTGGACTACATCAGTCGAAAGCTTGATTTTGTGTCCTTTCTTTAGTTCTCCTAGATAAATGAATTTATTATAGGGTATAACCCTACTTTAGCTCTGATAAGGATTAAGAAGTTGCATTTCACCCAAATACCCAATACATCAAATTCTGACCCATGAAAACAGCTTTCTGAAGATCAAAGTAATTTTTTTTTAAAGCCAAGAAATGAGACATTATATAATTTCAGTGCAAGAATACTTCTAAGTAGTTACATATTTCTTTCCACTGTAAACTGCATACAAATTTTCTACTGTAGCAATCAAGCTTTGCAACAACTTTCCTATCAGGCAAAAACATCTGAAATGACCAGACCACAAAATCAACTTATTACAGAGTTCTGACATATATATCAGAACCGTTGTTAGAAGCACACTGAGCTTAAGCAAATAGCTAAGATCAAAGAACTTCATAATTAATAACATTCACAAGACACTAAAATCATTTTACTTAATACATTAAAGCAAAGTAAAACCTTTAATACACAGCACAATTTTAATTCATATTTCAAATACATTTAGACTATGTTACTTATCATTCTAAGCCCTCCTCCAAGTGGATTGACTTTAGGCATTCCAAGATAGATTCTATTCAGGTACTGCAAAGCACCTTGGAAAAACTTTCCCCTCATTAGCCAAAACCCACAAAATGACCAGCTAAAGTGAACTGAAACATTTAAGTATTTTCTAGGCTTTTGATCAAAACATGAAAAACTCAAGCCGTTCCCTACTCTAAAAAAAGCTGATTGCACATGATAAATTAAATTTAGACATCTCCTTGTCACTTAAACCGCTAGGTCTTCTCTTGTCTTTTAAGCAATGACAATTTTCTTCCCATCTCCTAAATTACAAGAGCACATCTGTTTTCCTCTCCAGTATAAAACTGATTTTTTTTTCAGCTTTCTGATTTACTCTCCTATAGACAAAGCTTTTGTAAATTTTAAAACTAACTGAGTTGGATTAACAGTCTTTTAAGAACCCAACATTTGTCTTCAGTTGTTTATGGAAGCATTCACTCTCTACCATTAACTCCAATACCTATTTCTTAAGAAGGCCAATGTATGTCTTGGCACATGCAGTGTATCAGTCCATTCACACCTGTACGTGCCTCTTAGCATCTGCTACAGCACAAACACTTGGCTGATCTCAGACAACAAATACTCTTAAGTGTCACACAGAAAAAAGCACCACAACATCTAAAAGGTCCTGATGGATTCCCATCAGACTCACAATACCAGCATCACATTAGATGGAAATTACATCTGTGGACACAGCATAAAACAGAATAAAATGCAATCAAGTTACTTTTCAGTGTTGTTGATTATAATCTCTACTGCCACAAGATTTCTAAAATAGGCTTTTTAATCTAGCAACAGTCTCGCTTGTTGTGCAAGACTCAATTTTCACCTGCCATGACAGCCATAAATTCCACTTTAGCAGCATATAAACTACTTACCACGTGATCCGAGACTCTTTAAGAGAAAAAAAAAATCCTATTCTATAGAACCCATACTGCAGAGGGATAAATCTTACAAAACAAAGTCAGCAACAAGAAGGAAGGTAATAAAGTCAAGTTCAGCTTGTCTTACCTTGTTCATGGCTCCAGGCTGTGGCCCTCTCAGTCCAGCCTGCCCTCCCATCTGTGGAGAGCCTTGTTGCAGCGTCTCAGCCAACAAGTTACCAGCACTACCCATGCCTGGGTTTGGGTATGGCATGTTAGGTCGTCCTCTGCCTGCTCCAATTGAACCGTTCATGACTTGCCCCTGCATCATCCCCTGTCCGTTGCCTGCTGCCAACATCCCAGGATTCATGCCAGCATTCATCCCTGTGTTCATTCCCATGCCAGGCTGGTTAACTGGACTGTTTACTGTTGGCATCATTCCTCCTGTGGATTGGGCTGAAGGACCCTGGTTTGGTCCACTTGCACCCATCGCCATATTGGGAGAAGTCAACCCAGCCTGTGCCATGGGGCTTTTCACCATGCTGTTTAACATTCCCATTCCAGGACTATTTTGTTGGGTTTGACTGGCCATGCCCTGGCCAGGGCCACCAACCCCCATATTGAGATTTGGGGAGCTACCAGCACGTAAAAGTTCAGATAGCTGCTTGTGTTTAGAGGCAGCATCTTGTGCCAGGCCAATGCTGGTCTGTAGCTGATTAATGTCACCACCATTGGTGAGTCCCAGTTCTGTGGAGCTGATCAGTTCATCTGGCAAGTCATGTTCCAGATCAAAGAGTGATCCAAAATCTGAAAAACAAAACAAATTTTGTATGAGGTCAGAGCAATCAGTAGTGTCTTGAAGAAAAATCTTGTTCATTATTTTATCTTTTCTTTTTAAATTTCAAGTAATTAGCAAAATTTTACTTTCTGCGTCCCCGCAAAATTCCCATATCAGGCATTGCAAACTATCCAATTTGTCATGATAAAAGTAATTTCTAAACTTTACAGAGTCTAAACTAGAGAAGACAATTCTGCTTCACTCTCCTACAACAGGTTGTGTTGAAAGATCACTGGGTATTCTCAGACTGATCTCACAACTTGAGAAATTTGACAAGGAAGGAGAGAAAAAAAAAAAAAGTATTAAAAAAATCCCACAGAGTTAGCCAGTGGAATTAGACAACAATTATTACAAAGAATTAAAAGGTTGATGAGAAAACACTGTCTTTAATTTTTACCTTTAACTGAACTCTGTCACTTTTGTAACAGACATAACTAATACAGTAATACAGTTTCCAAAAAAAAAAGTTTACTATTTATAAAATAATTTTTATAGATATTTGGTTGTGGAATTTGGGGTTTTTTTGTTTTGTTGGGGTTTTTTGTTTTGCTTGGGGTTTTTCTGGCTCATTTTCATTGGGGCTTTTTTGCAGGAAGGTGTGTTTGGTTTAGGGTTTTTTTTTTATTATTTGGTTGTTTGGGTTTTTTGTTGTTTGGGTTTTTTTGTTTTTTTTTTAATTCATCCATATCCAGTCATTCCCAGTACAGAATTGCAAAATTCCACTGAACTTCACTGGACAGACAGTATCTTCCCACAACATAACACCGTCAGAAAGCAATCAAAGTAACCCTCCTGGCCATGAAGCTGTGAAAAAACACTAGGATGAAAAATCAAATTTACATCTCAAGAGCCCATGCAAAGCAATCCCCAAGGTAACCAATTGGAGAAAGATTACTACTTGGGATACACAGATACAAGAATACTACACAGTACTCAGAAACAATTTGCTCAAGAAAATAAAAAGTTCTTATGTCTGCAGAAGCAGTATGCAGCTTAATTTGCTTATTTCATCCACAGCAGATGAAATAAAAATAACCTAGAAAGTTTATAGCTAAAAGCTAAGCCACTGTGTGACACAGCTACACACAACTAAGCTGTAAAGCTTAATATTCGGAATCTGAGAATACCTAGTAAAGGAGGGTTTTTTTAAATCTTCACAATTGGAACATTTCAGCATCACTTCTGCCAGAAAGGTCATTGCAGGGATGCTCTGTAGGAGGTACTGCACTGCATTTTCAAAAACTTCCTATCTAGACAACAACCTAAAATACTACTCGTTATCTCAGCAACTGCATTTAAAAGGAAACGTCAATTACACCGAATTCTAGAGAGGCTGGCAAGATGACTTCATCCAAGTATTAATGGAAAAAGACTATAGTTAAACAGCACATAAGTCAGAAAAGCCCATCAGTATTAGAAATCTGTTCAAAATGTTTCACACAATACCATACCCAAACCGACAAACTCCAGTACTAACAGAGTTTCTACAACTTCACAAGTGTTACCACAGATAAGATCATGACTTAAGAATTCTGAAAATATGGCATGAGGTTGGCAAGAATGCAGGTATACCACAACAGAGGAGATTTTATAATTCCACTTATATATTCTTCATTACTGCAAAGCACTAGAGACAGTATGAAAATTTCCACTAAAGAGATCTGTTTTAAACTATTAAATCAGTTAGCCCACTCTGCATTAACGTAAATCTTGTACTAAAATTTAAGCTTTGCAACACATACTAAGAACTGATCTTTCATTTGCGTCACTGGCATTCTTCAGCATGACTGGTATTTTTGTAGATTCAGAATTGAAGGCAGAATCACAAGAAAAAAAAAAAGCTTTTTCCACGTTCTCCTCCATTTAAAATGGTGAATTTAGAGTTTTGTGTCAGTAGACCTATCTAAAAAAAATATATCTCCCAAAAAAACCTTACAATGTTAAGCTTAAGAATTATATATTGATGACCATGGGAAGCGTTACAGTGGAAGTGACCCTCAGAGGGGAGATCATGGAAATGGAGAAAGTAATTAAAAAAAAAAAAAAAAGACAGTTTAAAACATCTTAAGATGCCTGTTAGGATGCCTTTAACAGGCAAATGTTGAAGCACTACATCCAGAAAACACTCTGGCTAATAATGTGACAAACAGCCTATGAGTGAGGAAAGAGTAAAAACAAAAATATGATCAGTAATTCACAAGTTAGTCTGCTGTCCAGAAAAAAGTTATCCTTAATTATGAACAAACAAAACTGAAAATGAAAGTTAAGCACTTGGGAAGAACATGAGGCAGCACAAACCCTGTACATACATCACCATGATGGCAGCACACAGCAACCTCCCATCTGCAAACTGGGAAACAACTGTTGAGGCAAAGACGCCCACACTGCTCAAAGGCCGTTTTGTGGCTGGTTGTAGCTGGGAAAGAACTCCTGCTCTTGAACAGACACAGCTTCCAGGACAAGGCGAGTCCCAAAACAAAAATCCTCCCTTCACCTCTCTTCAGACCAGACCATTGCATATTAAGCCTTTCACAAAACCACCTGGAAAGCGATCGGGAGATGACTAAACATAAAGAACTAATTAATTTTTCAAAACACCACAGAATATTTTCTCAGAAAGATTCATTCATATGATTTCACGTACAACACTGCAAAGGGGTACTGCAATTCTTGTTCTGAAAGACAAAAGTTTTGCTCATCTTTCTTCACAAGAAAATATTAATCTGCTTCTCTGAAGGCCTCCTCCTTTTTGAAATTCCCTCTCCTCAAAACATAAGACAATTCCAGCTTTAAGGCTTACTCACTCATATCCAACTGGAGTATCCAACTACAAGCTACCTGCGCTCCTTGGCCTAGTTTTTCTGTGCCACTTGTGACCAGGAAGGAAAACGTCAAACACTCAAAGTGTTTTTAATTCTTTTTATTAATGTCTCAAAACACAACAAATCAGCAGCTACATTAAAAAAAAGAAACCTAAACCAAAACTAAATGGTTATGAGATAATCCAAATCAGATTAGCTCTTTACATCAAAAAATGTAAACTGTCCTTTCCATACAAGACTAACTTGGTTAGGATTTTTAATCCTAGAGAATACAAAACAGAGATTCATCATAAAAAAATACTGTCAGCTACAAGCCAAAATCATAAGTAGCAAATACCAATAACGCAATATTCTGGTGTGAGTTTGCTCTTTTTATAAGTCTTCCAAAACCAAAACTTCAAAGTCTTCTTCAGCCAGTAGATAAATAATAAAACTAGAAAAACTTTCAGTTGCCTGGTGAACTATAAAAATTACATTTTTAGTCAACTTCCAGGAGGCAGAAGTTTTCCAATACAGGATCAAAACACAGTCTTAAAAGACCACAAAGATCAGTAAGACTTTGTGTATATCCAGCAGCAGTTGCAATCCATTTCACAGTCGTTGACATATAATATGTATCCTAAAGCCCACTGCAGAGTTCTACCTATTACCAATCCAAAAACTGAGAAGGTTGGGTCACACAGCTCATAGGCTATGTGAAAATAATGGCACATACACTCACACAAGAGCCAAAGGTAAACCTTGAAGACAGTGGTGATAAATATCCAGAGAACTGACTGACTTTCCAGTACACTGAGTTCACTGCTAGCCTTGCAATCTGTTTCATTAAGGATAAAAACAAAGATTTCTTACTAACAAAATAAAGCTTGTGGGAAGGTGAAGGAGGCAGATTAGTCCTGCAAAGGTTTGTCTACCTGATTCATATTCCCTAGAGACCGTAGGGTATAATAAGACACAGAAAAATTGGGACGTTACACAACAGGCAGTATCTGGCCTAAGAGCTCAAAAACATCCAGTAATGCGCAGGCAGTGGTAGAGCTAAATCTTGATCTCAAGAGTGGCACAGAGTGATTCCACATTATGTCCTTTATGGTATTAGTAGCGTATTTCTTTCCATAGGTAACAAGAAGATATAGAAGAGATTGATATTGCCACCTAAGATTCAAAGGAAAGAGAAGGAAAGTACCTCCACGAAACATCTAAGCAGGTAATCAGAAAGTCTTAACCTGAGGTAGTCTCAACATGCAAAGGCATATAATAATTCATTTTAGGAACTCTACCACTACTCAACACTTAAGCAAGTCTCTTTTTGTAGAGTCAAGAAACTGGCCTAACTTGCCCTGGCTACATTAGATCTATAGTGAGAAAGTGGGTCAGAAAAGACAGTAGATGCAGCAGGTCCATTTCTTTCAATGGCAGTCCAGTTAGACTGGATAAGTAATAAGAACTGTACCCTAAACTGTGAGGAAGCTACTTAAAAAATCAGAGTGATAACTTGTGTTGCATATTATGGGTTACTTTCTTAGTTTTGGACCCTACTTCTAAGAAGTCTGCCTCTGACAGCGTCTGAACTGCAAGATGCAAGGAAACTGCCAGCCTGGGCTGGAAATCCACCTGGCACCAAAATGGACTTTAAACTATACAGATTCAGAGTGCGCAATCAAAATCCCTCAGTCAGTAAAACATTGGTGCCTTATCAAGTGATCAATTTCCAAACGAGTTACGAAGTATGTATTTTGAGTTAGTTTTAGAGCAAGAGCATCTGGCAGCATCAGTGATCTAACACCTCTCAAAGCATGCAAGGCAAGGTAGAGATTTCTCACAATGCTTACGATGCAAGGAAAATACATCCATACCAACTCCTTAGCAATGAAATCCACATGTGGGTTCAAGTGGCACGTGCTAGTTAGATTTGTGTGCTTTCTGGCCTACAGTCATGATTCAGTCCTTTTCTCGTTTCTGGATTAAGGCAACAGACCTCTATTCACCTTTCAGAATAAGACACGCGTTTCTATCAATATAGAGATTATCTGGTTCTAACAAATAGGCTGCAGTGAATAGTATTAGTTTTCTAAGAACTTGCCCACTTGCTACAAAACAGCAAGAACACTTTTCTATCATGTGTACTGTACCCTCAGACTCAAGATGTTCAAGGATTCAGTCTCAAAGAAGAGCTGGTATCTGAAGAACAACATCGTGTGTGAACAGCGATGCCTGAAGAACCCTGCATGCCAGGCACGTTAAGACAAGAACTTACTCCAGTGCTTACCTCGTTGCTGATCTTACAGAGGTAAGAGACTTCACAGTTCCTGTCCCTGCATCCCACTTATTATATTATATTCTGAACACAGACATATCAAATTAGAAAGTTGCTGAATAGTCACCTTTTTGTACAAAAGTTTCTGGGCTCCAGAAACCTATCAGTGGATCAAATTATATCACAGTCATTAGGTTCACAATGAAACAAGTGGACAAGGCTTAATGCAGGACACTGAACACAAAGCCTGCATGTGACAGGCCTGACAGAAGCCACAGATGATGTGGGACTACACAGAAAACATACCACCTTTGCTTGCGCTTTCAGACAAAGAATAACAGTAAGCTGCTGAGGTCAGTATCTTCCCTGCATGGCAACATGAAAGCTAGCCATGAATTGATCAGGGCCTAGATGTAACAGAGAAAGCGTCCGGAGGATATAACGAATATCCCAGAGAAACCAGCCATTCAAGCTTGCAGACAAGCACCAGCATTACAGGCTCTCAAATGTATTGCCTGAAATGCTCCCCAAAAAGCCAGAACTCAAAACATAAAAATAAAAAAGGTAGAACAAGCTAAGGGGACACATTCTCACAAGACAATTCTCAGGTATCCATGAAAATGCAGAAGCAAAGGTGAAGCACTGACTTGAAACAAAGTGCTAATAAAGAAAGTGATCAATTCCCAAGGCTTCTGTAATGGCAGAAAATTAAGCTAGGCATGTTCAGACAGTTTTATCAGGAGAAAAAAAAAATGTGTAAGGAAGAGGCAAAACCTCTAGGATTCCTACCAGGTGGGTGTGAGAGAACTTTGCTACACAGCATTTTGGAGATCAGATTTATTCTTACCATTAAAGCGCACTAAGGAGAAGACCTTTCATGTAGATCCTCCATGAAGCCACAGTTACCCAGTGGTAACACAAACTCTGCCAAAATGTTCTTCCTAACTTAAAATGTAGAGTTAATTTAAATTAATCTACTAATTTGATGCAAAACAAAGATGCAAAAATTCAACATCAGCCTAAAATATTAAGATCTAGACTCATCACTGCAACTACGGCTTCCAAAATCCTAGGACATCAGTCCCTTTATAACCCTAATCACCACTCATTCCTGAAGTGCAAGTATGATGCAGAGGTCTTCACTATCGCTTATGCAACAGCAGCTGAGAATTCTTATTCTGTATTATGATATTTGGGTAACAGAGTTGTCAGCATTAGACTTTATTAATTCTGCTCCCTGCAAGAAAGAGGGGAAGCACTGCCTCCTTGCTTCCTTCCTGGCTAATCCAGAAAAGACTTGAATTTGTTCACCACATCAAGAAACTCTATAAATTGAACTTCTGCAAACAGTGCAAGCAGAAGAGGCATCTAAAAAGGACATATTCAAAACCCATGTAAGATAAGAAGGCAAATAACACGTTAGCGCATCATGGCAGTGCACAACGTCAGGCACAGATTTTTTAAAAAACAACCCAACATTTGTTGGTCTAAGTCCAGTTCACCATCTAGAACGTACATTATTTCATTATTAGTTGTAACACCCAAGTATAAGCGTATTTTATAAGTGGGGGGGAACAAAAAAAAACCCCCAAAACCAACATTCTGAAGAAGCAACAACTTATTGTTCGACATCTACTGAAGTCCTAAAATAAGGACTTCACTGACTCCATTTTTTAAACTATCCTAATTCCTATCTGAACACTTGTGTCAAACACATCAACTCTTGCTTAAGGAATAAGTGTCTCAATTTTGCAAAGTCTCAATAATCTGCAAATTTAAGTAATATTCTTCCCAAACTAGTATCAACAGAAATGGAAATGCCAATTTTAGTAGATTTTGATGCATGTTTTTTGCAACTTCAGAAGAAAATTGTATTTGTAACAAACTGTTTTCATTATATTAAAAGTTCTTCAAAAACACTGTTTAGAGACACAGATGATAGCAGGTGTTTACCACTGAAAACCATGGTGAAATTCAAAGGTTTTGATTCTGGAATGTGAAATTGTAGCTGTTCTAGGGAAACAGAAGTAGTGTAATCATATGAAAAAGACTGGGTGCAAGAATCAAGATAGGGTATGTTTAATGTTTTAACATCACTTAAGTGGGAATTTCAGAGACACTGTTGTTTGTGTACCTGCCTATTCACACTGTTACCTAACACAATGCAAAGGTACTAGTCTTGCCATTGCTGATGACCCAAAGAAGGTCAAGTTTTGACATTTTAATTCCAAGATGCTAAAGTCACACAGTCAATAATTTCCTTGTGAACATGCTGCTATTTGCATAAATTTCATTGGATTACAACAACAGACCTCTAGTCACCTTTCAGAATAAAACATGCATTTCTATCACTATAGGGATTATCTGGTTCTGACAAATTGGGCTACCTTTAACTTTAGTCCCTAAATTAGTATTCTTATTCTGAAGACTACCCTGTGTATGGCACTGAAATTCCCACAAGACCACATTAAGTTACCTCTTGGTGGTCTGTGATATGGTTAAACAACAAGAATGGCATTTCAACTGGGAGCCTGATAAATTGTGGATGACCATGCACACAATCCTGGAAAGTCAGAGATGCCTCGCTAATCTGCTGTATTGGTGGGCAAAAAATGGGTACATGCAGACAGGAAGGGAACATCTGTATGTGCACAAACACACTGAGTCGGTTTCATTTTAGAAGCGACTACAAATCAGTTTCAAGAAAAAGAGTAAAGTTCACTCCATTGTCAAGTTAACAGCAACCTCAAAATGATGCAGTCTGCATATACAATACTAAAAAGTCAAGCTAGTTTTCTGAGTATTACTGACTTGAATTCATTCAACAGTACTCTCAAGTAAAACCAAAAAGTAATGCTGAATTTATGTACAAAAAATATATAAGTAAATAAAAAACAGAAGTCAGCAGATCAGATTTCTTTATCTTGAACCAGTAATTCCTCAGTGTTCCTGAAATTATATTCAGGAATACATAAAAGGCTGTTTAGCTTCTGCAGAATTTGCACTGAGCAAACCATACACCAGCATTATGCCAGATTTTCTTTTTTTTTTTTTTCTTTTTTTTTTTTTAGAATTCTAAAAAGAGTGGGGGAAAAAAAAGAATTAGATTATTCTAGTTCATTAACAGAGTAAGTATGTTGTAAGAGATTATCTATTCACTTTTATTTGGAAGTTCTACAAAGCAAGAATCAGTAAATCACGATTCTGCAAGCAAACAGATATGGTTCATAATTCTACTTACATCTCTGATGGAGATGCAACAAAAGGTGCAGTACAGAGGTGTTTCGCACCATCAAATGGAAAAAAGCAAAATCTTCCACTGTCCCATCTCACAACCACCAATAATAGAAAATAACTTGCGCTGTTTTTGAAGGTCCTGTACCTAACTTGCACCTCCTCTGTGCAAATCCCAGTTTGGCTCACCATTTCATCTCCTTGCTGTTCCTACAAAGACACCTGACATCACCACCTAATCCACCAGTTACTATGATTTGAGTCCATCAGAATTCAACACTCCTTTTTCTGATTTTCTTAAAAAAGTTCTGCAAGAAACGCATGCTTAAGAATATGGCATGTCAAGCTTTTAAGAGAACTTTAAATACATTCATATGTCAATCCATTTTAAAAAACCTCATTGCTATTTAGGAAGAGAACTAAGTCATGTTGTCAGATATGTCACTTACTGCTCAGGAGGGGGTTTCTGTGAATTGCCCTAGCTCAAGCTCTTGTAGACTTGAAGGTCTACAAATTCCATGTAACCACAGAAGTTTTTCTGTCAGTGCATACAACCATATGCAGAGACAGATGTATTTTACTTCAGCCTGCTGCTACAGTTTAAGTAAAGACAGAAAAGCCAAATCCTTGGAGACAGGTGTGCATTGTTTATCTGTCGGTGAAATCTACACAGCAAAATTACTCCATTTGTCAAATAATAAATCTAAAGAACTTTTGGCCAAGCCCCCTCAGAGGGGGCACTAGCTAGGGCAGTGAGAAAGGTTAATGTAGTATCATTACGTTGGTGGAACAAGCACTGAAAGGCTGCTCCTGCTAGAGTAGCCTAAACAAGACACTGGAGGTGACACTGGAGATAATCAAGCAGGCTACAGAGAAGATGCAAGAAATGCTAAACAATACAAAATTAAAATCTAATAAAAAAGTTATTTTCTCCAAGAAAACAGAATTCCTACAGAAGTTCAGCATTTATCCCTAGTACCCACATCCCCTAAAAAATATACACTAAACCTTAGAGTCCATTAGACCCTTTCCAGACAAACTCTGGTTTTCTGCAAATACAGAACTGACCAATAACCTGAACTAGAGACCCTCTAGCCTAAATCCAAACCCTGCTCTAGAACCGTGAGAAACAAGATGCAAAAATCAGGGGTTTTTTAATCTAGGATTTAAACTCTCAAGTTCAGCGACAAAGGTTTTTTCCTGCAAGATCAAACTTGGGAATCTGTATTTTTAAATTGCAACTGTAAACCGGTTTTCTAGTCTCAAAGGTTTTTTATTTCTAAGTGCTCAAGATTCAGTTTTACAAGACAATATGTATGGTCCTTGTGTTGTAGTGGGTATTTATTTTTAAAAATACTAGGTACCTTTCTAACAATGATCCGAAAAAGTTCGTACCTATGTCAGACACACACATAGAATCCACTTTGTGAAAGGGGCAAAAAGAGCAGAGATACAGCAGTCTGGAAATCTATGAGCTTCAAAAGTCTGCAAGATTTTCTTTAGAAGTTACTAAGCACCATATGAATGATTGGTTTATTTTTTAAAGAAAATCTTGCAGACTTAAATTATCTTAATTTAAATTTGTTCCTAATGCAGCTACTTCGACAACCTACTTTGGCTACAAGGCAGAGATGCCCAGTTTTGCCACACAAGCATTCACCACTGCAATACTTCATTTACAATATATGACTTAAAATATGGTTGATGAATGGTATCTCTCATCTCATAACAACTAATACTTGGAAAAAAAACTGAAAATAAAAAGGTGGTGCTCAGCAAGAAGGGATAAAAATATTTAACTGATGGCTGAAAGTGAAATGTAGCTAATGATTTGGTCTTAAACATTAGCCAGAAAACAGATTTGTGAAAAGTATTTAATTTTAGAAGTAGTATATACAAACACAAGGAAAAAAACCATAGCTGTCTGAAAACAGAATTGAAAACCGTGCATATGCTTCTGGAAAAGGCAGTGAAACAAGATTAATATGATTCATTTTGAGCAAAGAAACACCCTGATACATTTGGAACAAATGAAAGATGAGTATCAGTCAAAATCGAAGTAGTCCAGGCAAAATGTTTCGTTACAAGTCTTAGATCTCTCATGTAAGGGAGAGTAAAGTTTTAAAGGTCAGAAGCAGTTCCTCAAAAACCAGGAACATAAAACTTTAGAAAAGATGGGTAATGAAAGGGAGATTAGAGATGTGCTATTACTTTGAAAAATGCGATTTTTGGACACAGTAAACTGAGGATGTTAAGGCACGTATCACAAATAAGTACACTGATCTCTGATGTAACACATGTGCCAATTAATTAACTGCAGAAAACTGACTTCTGATGTTACAGCAAGCCAGAACACTAAGCACTTAAAATCCTATTTTCAGATCTAGCAACCCAAAGACATGATACCATACAACCATGCCGCAGCAGAGAGTATGCTCCTTTTTTATTCCTTGATGAAACACCGTAGTTCTGAACCCACAGCCCGAAAAGCTTTCCTAGTTCACAGAAAACAGGTTATTTCTAAGGGGGGCTATAAAACATGATCCCTTCCTGAATATAGCACATAGAAATCTGGATGGGACAACTTCATGGCATCTCCATTACTTCAGGAAAAAAATGAAGGGTTCACAAATAAAAAGGTCAAAAAACAAACAAACAAACAAAAAACCCCACCAAAAAACAACCCACCCCACCAAAACCCACTAGTTTAAGATATCCAGTTAAAAATGTATCTTTATGAAAGACATCCACTCACTCACTCCAGGAGAAAAGAACAGACCAGTGTACACTAGTTTGCTAACACAATGTTTAAGAAAGTCTTGTTAGACTGGGTGCAACATATCAAACCAGTGTTTCTACCAATAAGGAAATATAAGCAAAATGAGCTACACTGGCAAATTACTTATGTCAAGGTAACCATGCTAATGCAGAAGAGCATTCAGTGTCACAAACTCTGAATATCCATACTAAGGACACCGTACCAACAAAACATGACTCCACTGTAGAGCTGTAATGGTCTTCATAAAATTTAACATCTGGACAAGATATATGTATAATTACCATTCTTCTTTTTAACAAATTTAACATTTAAATAGAAAAAAACCCATAGAGAACCTCTGGCAGTTTAAGAGTATCCATACAGTCCTGCTCCTGAAGCTATTCTAGAACTATGCAACAATTAAGAAAAAAAGAGACCACTCAAAAATTGACTACTAATATATCACACAGCACTGACCATACCAAGGCTTTCTAGATTACTTCAAAATGTTTATTACAAGATGTGCTACAAGTAACATTTCAGTTTCCCTATAAGTCTATCTTACTCTTCCCTCCTAAAGAAGGAATTGGCATTAATAAAGCAACTCAAAGCTACGCTAATACATATGTACCATGGCAAAGCAAATTCTGAGCAGGGAATACTCAAATCATTTAAGACTTTTAAGAAAGAAGGAGATGCAGCACTGCAACAACAGTGGGAAATGCAGCTATATTTGGCTGCTGCCAATAAGTCAAGTGCATTAGGACAACCTTTGCTGACTTCTTTTTAGAAGAAAACCAACATCGTTTGAGTTTAGTACATTCCAGCCCAGAATATCAGTATCAACCAGGTCTATGGCAAAAACACAAGTGAATTAGAGACCCAGCTTAGTCTCCAATATAAATACACTTAAAGTCTGCAAGTTTGGGAATAAGCTAACTAAAGTCAGTCATCATTTTTAGGTATCTAACAAGATAAAACAGTGTTTCAGGTTAGGAAATGAGTCAAAAAGTTTACAGCAAAAGAAACACACTGAAAGATCCACTAAGCATATGTGCTAGAAAAAGTTTCATCAACAGTGCAAGTTTCTTCCCTTTCTCCCTCCCTCTCTAATGATGCTGTGAATCTAATAGTTTTAAAAAGAGCGCTTGAGTAAGTACATAAGCACCATGTTATTTATTTTCTATAATTAACTAAGGAGTGAGGACAAAACAGCAGATTCTATAAGTAGAATTTACTTAATGAAAGCTGCTTGCTATTTCAAAGCAAATTTAAGGACCAGATAGGTTAAAAAATACAAACTTCAAAGCAGTTTCCCACAACAGAAGTGGGACAAAAAAAAACTTGCAGCAGCTCAAGCAGCAAATGAAAAAATATAACCCTCAAAACACACTTATTAAGAGGTTTGGTTTTATTTAATTAGAGAAACAGATATGATATCATGTTAAAAAACACTGAAAGTAGAACTGTCCCAAAGACAGGTAATAAGCTGTCAACAACAACAACAAAATCCAGAAGAGTAAGAATCCTTTAGCAGTTTTGACATAGCATATGTAAAGTGTCTGCAACACTACAAACCTCTGCACAGCTATCAGGTGATGACAATTTCACTTTGAGAAAAACTATGCCATTTGTGCACTACTGAAACTGTCCAACAAACCCTAGTGTTTCAACATAACTGCAAAAAGTTTATTAAACTGCTCAGTAAGCTACCAATTAAAACAGACTAAGTATTCTGTGAAAATCTACACCTGTTAAAACTGAAATATGTTCACAAATTCTACAAACCTTATTTGATCACAGATATCTTAGATACATACGTTCAGCTGAATCAAAATATGCCTTTAACTTTCAAATTTTCAAGTATCAGAACTTCTCTCACAAAACAGATTATTTCATCTCTCTAAACAGAGCAAGATAACCACCATTAAAACAAATTAAAAATGGTTACTACTGAATTAAGTGCTGGTTTCCATGCCTAGCACAAAAAACACAATAACTAGCTCTCATTAAAGAGCAGCTTCTCCAACTCTCTTCTACTCCCTTACTAGAGACCTGTTGATATTAGGAATAGTCATGTCCCTCCAGTTACAAGGTAACACTGCCTATATCTAATAGGCTCTAAAAGTTACACATCAACTTTTCAAAACTAACATGTCATTCACCAAGAACAGAGAAGGCAGAAATCAACATTTTGGAGATGATCCCAAGTAGAATCACATCAACTGCTCAATCAAAACTGGTTACTAAAACTTTGTGTTCAATCAAAACTGGTTACTAAAACTTTGTGTTTACTGTCAAACGAGGAACATTTTTTAAAAAACCAAAAACAACTCTTCCTTTTCCTTGTCAGCTGTAACTGCATTGGACAAGACCACCGGTGGGATCAGAAATGCCACCACTCACCAGACTCTGGCAGGAGGAAGCCTCCTCCATATCCCATAGGCTAAGATCTAAAGTGAGTTCAAAGAAACTCCTGTGGGACAGGTAACCAAGCAGTCTCATAACAAAATGACACCAAATGCTCATCTGCTTCAGAAGAAACCTTAAAAAGCTGAACAGCCCTTTGCTACTTCCTCCCCGCTCCCAGTACAACCAGTTCATATTTGCTAGGGATCGGGAGATCTAAGATTTCCAACTTCTAGCTTGCCTCTGCAGCATCACCGAAGACCTTGGCAAGGCTGCAGAGAAGCCCCTTTATCATCACAGGCTGTATGTCTACAGGGGAATTTCAGACATTTTGGTCTCGCAGCAAAGAAATGGGAGATGCAAGATGAACTGCACTCCATATTGATTCTTAATGCAAGTAAGGTGAAATAACACTTAATTTCTAAGATGGTAAGAGTCTTGATAAACCTTATGCCCTAAGCTTGGGATCTGGATTTTGGTTTTAGCTGTTTTTTTCCTAAAGTCGATGGTCTATTTGAATGAGAAAAGCAGTTTTTAGATATCCTTCTGCAAGGAAGAATAAGAAAGATCGTAAAAAGTAAATCAAATAAGCAGACTGGAACTAAAGAAGAAAAACAGCAGAGAAATAAGTCTTGTTTCTAAACAAGCTATGAAAAACCACTTGTACGTGCAAAATAAAATAAGAAGATACACATTTGTGTGGACAAACGTACACGCATAATTCAACAATAAAGAGTACAAAAGCATCATCTTTAGCACTATTTCATATTTCTGCAACTGGAATTAAAGGCTTATGCTTATCAAGGAGCTCAGTAATAACTACTACTGTGAAAGATACGAAAATGACAAACAGTTAAGTCTTATCTGCAGTTGATCAAAAGCACAATAAACTGAACAGCTTTGGTTTTCAATCACTTCCAAAAGAATAAAAGGGCAGAAACATCCGAACACCCTCCCTCTGCCATTAACACCAATAGGTTCAAACGCAGCGAAAACGGGAGAAACAGACAGACAGAAAGGAACGACGGCAGCCACGAGTTAACAGCAGCAAAAGGGAGGCAGAGATTTAGGCTGAAGAAGGGAGAAAAGGGCAATAATTGCGGCAGCGAGCGGTGGGGAGGGCCGAGGCCCCCGAGACTGACCTGTGCCGTCGCTGGCGGAGACGGAGAGCGCCGGTGAGGAGAGTTTAGGCCGCTTGGCTGAAGGCGGGCCCGGCTCCACCACATTCTCGGCCATTTTTAATTCTTTTTTAGACAATCACTCCGAGCAGAGAGACGGTGGGGGGTGAACCCCAAAAGCTTCACCTTCTTCTCGGGCCTCGAGTCAGCTGAAGAACAACAATAACGCCGAGAGCGAACGAGGAGGATCTGCTGGAGGAGGGGGGACAAGTTCCCCTTTTTCTGCCCCTCGGGCTCCGGGAGGGCGGCAGCGGAGAAGCGGGGAGAAGGTGGGAGCTGAGGCGGGTG
>NW_010306693.1:0-23912 GCF_000700745.2 Antrostomus carolinensis | reverse complement strand
ATCTTAAAGGTCTTCTCCAATCAAGGCAATTGATTCTGTGGTCCCAATGATGCCTGTGTTATAACTTCCATGCACCCTGAACCACCCATCTCACCCACCAGCTGAAAGCACACCAAGTAGATTTTGCCCTCACATCTTTTAATGACCAGTATCAGCCCAATTTCACAAAAAAAGGGAATTAAGGCACTTGGTGTTTCAACCCCGGGCTCCAGCCACACTGCACCATCCTGGGCAGGATCCCTCGGGCTGGTGCAGGCAGCTCTGAGCATCGTTGCTGTTCCTGAGCTGTGCTGCCGGAGTGCTGGACACAGCCACCCGAGATAAGCGTTTTATGGGAAATAAATTACCTCTGCCCAACCCTGCAGCTCCCAGAGAGCTGAGTCAGAGCCTGAACACAGGAACACAGGCTGTGCTTCTGATCACAGAATCACAGAATGGTGGGGGTTGGAAGGGACCTCAGGAGATCATCTAGTACAACCCCCCTGCTAAAGAAGGTTCACCTAGAGCAGGTTGCACAGAAAAGTGTCCAGGCAGGTTTTGAACATCTCCAGAGATGGAGACTCCACACCCTCTCTGTGCAGCCTGTCCCAGGGCTCCGTCACCCTCACAGGAAAGAAGTTTTTCCTCATGTTTAAGTGGAACCTCCTGTGTCCCAGCTTGTGCCCGTTTCCCCTTGTCCTATTGCTGGGCACCACTGAAAGAGTCTGTCCCCATCCTCTTGACACCCGCCCTTTAGATATTTGTAAACATTGATATGGTCCCCTCTCAGTCTTCTCCAGGCTGAAGAATCCCAGCTCTCTCAGTCTTTCCTCATAAAAAGGATGCTCCAGGCCCCTCATCACCTTTGCAGCCTCCACTGGACTGTCTCCAGAAGTTCCCTGTCTCTCTTGAACTGGGAAGCCCAGAACTGGACACAATATTCCAGATTCAGCCTCACCAGATCCCTGCTTCTGCATCCCAACCGTCAGCAACACCCAACAAACACGTATCAGTGGCTGAGGAAACACCTACACCTGCAGCGGGACTGGTACCTGCACGTGAGCTCTCACACCCACCCCCAGGCCTGTGCACAGGCAGCAGCTTCCCAGAAAATCCTCTGGATAATCCAGAGAGATGTATATCCAGCAGATGGAGTAGCAGGAGTTGGCACATCTTGGGAACACCTGGGTGATTGCTGCTATTTTACACTATTTGCTGCCAGGCACGGTTAGCTGCAGTCACACACTGTCCAGCCATAACATGAGCAGCACCTGGAGGAGCTGGAAGCTCGTAGGATGTTCAGGAGAAGTTTCTGTGTTAATTTAGGCAGGTCCATTGTCCACACAGGACAGTGGTACACACACACACACATCCACTTCCCACTCCATCCCCACCTGATGTACTGCAGCAGACTCCTTCCCAGCTCCTCACAAAGACCAGGAACTTCACAGCAGCAAAATAGTTTCCTCACACAGACGTCCTTGCCAATGGCTTTTCACTCTGAAACACCATTTCTGAGGAGAGACAACGAAAACCTCCAGGGGTTTGGCTTCATGTCCCGTGTCCTCGGTCAAACTGTTGCCAAAAGCAGTTTGTTAGATGATGGGGTCCAGCTTTGCCAGCTCTATCAGATGCTGAAATCACAGTTTCAGTTTCCAGACGCTCTGGCTGCTGCTACTTAGGATAAAAAAAGAAAAGAAAAGTGAATTTTAGATCATAATTTGTCTTTTACCTCTAAATTGTAGTTGTGCAGGTACAGTGAAGGAGGGTGAAGAAAAAGACACATTTAATCCATCTTGTGTCAACAAATGTTTACAGGTTTCTGCAGTCATTTCTGCTTGCTGTTGAGCCTCAGTGTGATTGTCACTCCAGCACATTAGTGTTATCATATAATAGTACATTAGTGTTATCAAATTTAATTAATGCACTTTTCACAGGCTTTCTCAGTGCTCTTTCCAGCAGAAAGGTCTCTGTTCTCTTCCAAGCCCAGCGCTTGCCTGTTGCTGCCCGTCTCAATCTGAGTTGTGGTCTGATGCATGCCATGACTTGTCAAATGAGAGCAAAATTCAGAGCATCTCATAGACTCTATGTATGGGGAAAAAAAACCCAACAAAACAAAACAAATAAAAAAGAAAAAAAGAAAAAGAAAGAAAAAAGAAAAAAGGCAAAAAAAAGGAAAAAAAGGAAAAAAAAAGGAAAAAAAGGAAAAAAAGGAAAAAAGGAAAAAAGGAAAAAAGGAAAAAAGGAAAAAAGGACAAAAGGAAAAAAGGAAAAAAGGAAAAAAGGACAAAAGGAAAAAAGGAAAAAAGGAAAAAAGGACAAAAGGAAAAAAGGAAAAAAGGAAAAAAGGACAAAAGGAAAAAAGGAAAAAAGGAAAAAAGGACAAAAGGAAAAAAGGAAAAAAGGAAAAAAGGACAAAAGGAAAAAAGGAAAAAAGGAAAAAAGGACAAAAGGAAAAAAGGAAAAAAGGAAAAAAGGACAAAAGGAAAAAAGGAAAAAAGGAAAAAAGGACAAAAGGAAAAAAGGAAAAAAGGAAAAAAGGACAAAAGGAAAAAAGGAAAAAAGGAAAAAAGGACAAAAGGAAAAAAGGAAAAAAGGAAAAAAGGACAAAAGGAAAAAAGGAAAAAAGGAAAAAAGGACAAAAGGAAAAAAGGAAAAAAGGAAAAAAGGACAAAAGGAAAAAAGGAAAAAAGGAAAAAAGGACAAAAGGAAAAAAGGAAAAAAGGAAAAAAGGACAAAAGGAAAAAAGGAAAAAAGGAAAAAAAGGAAAAAAAGGAAAAAGAAAAAAAGAAGCAGCCTGTACTTCATCTCAGAGCCTCACATGGTGACACCAACTGCAAGTTTCTCCATGTCCTGAAAACACTTTTTCTTGTTTTTGCTCATCAAGAAAAGCCCGGCTCTGCAGTAAAATTTTGGAGAGCAAGGAATGTCTCCAGACCTGTCAGGTGCACTTGCTGTGGCAGCGTTACCTGGATGCTGTCACCAACACCTTACAAAGGTGCCTTCACGCTGCTGGCCATGAGCAGGCTTGAGGAGCAAACTCAAGGTGGGCAGGGGACCATAAGCACTGTGCAGCATCCCACAGACCACCTGATGGGATGTAAGCAATCCCCAGTCTCTTTAGCCTGCCCTGTGTTTTGGGGTGTTCATGGACAAATACTTATGTTCTTCACACATGGGGTGGTCTCCAAACAGATATCAGTGGTGAGACCACTGCCTGGACCCCAGGACCGCCTCTCACTCAGAGGGTACCAACTCCTCAATAGCATCTAAGGTGAGTGCTGCCCAGTTGCCAACTGTCCTGGTTTCGCTGGTAAACTATCACACCAACCTACTTGTCTCTTGTTCTCTGCACAAACACTCCCTTTTGAAAGCTCACAGGCTGCTTCTCTAGCTGGACTTGGAGATAAAGCCCTTGGCAATGAAGGCACTTCATTGCTCTCCACGCTTGTTTCGTTTCCCTCACTAGAAGGGAAATGAAGGTTTGGTGAAATGTGTGAGTCTGTAAGATAAAAAAGTCACTCAGAAGTGAAGTACCCCGCACTCGACTTCAGAAGCTGCTCTGACGGCACAGGAGATGCTCCACCAGCATTTGGTCCCATTTTGAATGCTGCTGGATCAAAAGGGAAGAGCATTTCTCCCTTTTCTTTTTCTCATGTTCTGATTGATTTTCACATTATTGCAGTGTTGTCCATGGGAAAGAAAAAGCATGGTGATTTCCAAGCCTTTGTTCACATTGTCCTTCCCTCCACAGCCTCCTTCCACAAACATCCCAGCACTGTGAATCATCCTTTGTCAGGGCAGGCAGGGAACCCACCAGCGGGAGCTGTTCTGCAATGAGCTGCAGAGATTTAAATCGCTGTAACACTCCCATATTACAAAAGACAGCAAAAACCTGGGCTACAAATCCTCACCAAAAGTGAAGCCGATCTTCACCATCACACCTGGGCGTGTATCCTGCCCAGTTGATGGCACTTTGATATTTTTAGCGAGTGGTGACAACGTGATTGATTTTGGTCAAACTTGCTGTGCTGTGCCAGGGGCACTGGCGTGGGGCTGCAGTTGGTGCATTCTTCTGAGCTGGTTTTGATAGAACATGTAGTTTTGAACCTACTGAACTATGGTTAGCTCGTGAAGAGGGAAGTGGGTGACCAGCACAAGGGTTTCCTCATGCCCTGGTTGGTGGAGGCGTGCTGGAGTGGGGCTCATCTCTCGGGTGAGCAGCTGCTTTTGGTGCTCCCTAAGCATTTCTGGTCTAATGCCAAAGGTATGTAAGGAAACAAGATCATTTCAGCTATACTCAGATCACAACAGTGGTTTGTTTTTCACAAAAAGCTAACCTGATGACTCGGACAAAGTCACCTCGGACCATCTACTCCTGCTGCAATGTCAAAAACCACAAGAGGTTTTGGACTTACCTGCTTCCTTTTGAATCTTTGCTGTGGGCTTGTGCCTGATTTCCCACATCACAACGTAATCTGAAGCCCGCTGCGTAGCTAGAGGAGTGCCAGTGCCATAGGCTGTGGTGAGACCCGTATCCAATGTCATTCCTGCAAGCCAGGCTGATGGCAGCTGGAGGAAGGGGCTTGCACCACTGCTGCCCTTAGCAGGACTTATTCTGGGGAGCTTAAGCTGGGGAGGGACTTTTTATAAGGGCAGTTAATGACAGAACAATTGGAAATGGCTTTTAGTTGAAAGAGGGTCGGTTTAGATGAGATATTAGGAAGAAATTATTTCCTGTGGTGGTGGTGAGACACTGGAACAGGTTGCCCAGAGAAGCTGTGGCTGCTCCTCCCTGGAAGTGTTCAAGGCCAGGTTGGATGAGGCTTTGAGCAACCTGGTCTAGTGGAAGGTGTCCCTGCTGCTGGCAGGGGGGTTGGAACTGGATGATCTTTAAGGTCACTTCCAACCCAAACCATTCCATGATTCTATGATTCAGAGAATAACCAGAGGTTTGTACAGCTGTGATGCTTTTGATTTCAAAACAATGATGTCAATCACAATTTAAACAAGGACATGAGACCGAGCTATAACGTGCAGAACACCCAACACCAACGCTGGAGAAGGCACAGACGGGAGCAGCAGCAGCCTAAGCACTGTGAACCAGAGCAATCACAGTTTTAGAGCCACACCTAACACAGTACAAAGCTCCACACAGCAGCATCCCGGGGAACATTCAGCCCTGCTGATGGCAGACACCCCCTTTTCCTCAGCACGCCAACCCCCAAGGCGCGGCAGGGGGGTAGGGAGGGCTGTGCAGGCACCGAGCAGCATCCCACATGGTGAGCTGCCCGGGGACGTTAACGTGTGTGGTGCTGCAGAGCCCTCCAAACCCCGGACACTGTGACCAGCTCACCAGCATTTTGTGGAGAGAAAGGGCATTTGAGCTATAAATTCATAAACACAATATTTGCACTGGATTCGGGTGAATTTCTCAACTCTGTTCACATGTGAATCCTCCCAGGGCTTCTGCCTCCCTGCTGTTTGCTCTGTTTTATTGGTAGAGAATAACAGCTTTCGTATGACAGAAAGTGAGAGAGATGAGCTAATAAAATTACCAAGAAATGACATCCACTGAGCACACTGACCCAAGCAGTTATTTATTAACTATGCTAGTAGACCTAAATATAGTTTTGATGGCATGCAACACCATCTATGCCAGCAATTAGTACCATAAATACAACTACTCAAACTAATAACAGCACATTCACAGCAGACAGCAGGCTCATCCACTCTGAAATCTTGGGAAACCTTATTTTTTGTATTTTGCCCAGCCAAGAATCTGTGCATTGCGAAAGAGCAATTGTCAAGAGCAGAAACAGATGCAATAATTTAGAACATATTAAATGTAATATTGATAAAATAGCCCTTTCAAGAGATCTCAGCTGGTTTCTTTTGCTCAGCCATAAATATATTGAACAGAAGTGTCTATATCCTCCTTTCTACTTACTTGGGGTTCTCATTTCTGAGATTAAGGGATGACATTTATATCTTCACTCCAAGGCAGGTGAATATTAAGGACAGAGAATATAATTCTATACCACTTCAATATATCATAATACATCATGAATTCTGCAATAATTCTAGAAAAAAAGATCTGCACAGAAAATATAATTTATACATCACATTTCCACAATAATTTCTTTACAGTTTTTCTCTAACACCTTTGGGTGCAGACAGGTCTAACAAAACCATCAGGTTCATGTAGGTGTCATTGATGCTGAGGGGGGGATCATCACATCTCCCTAATCCATAAGTTAATAGAATCACAGAATGGTTTAGATTGGAAAGGACCTTAAAGCTCATCCAGTTCCAACCCCCCTGCCATCAGCAGGGACACCTTCCACTAGACCAGGTTGCTCAAAGTCTCATCCAACCTGACCTTCAACACTTCCAGGGAGGGGACATCCACAATATGAGTAAAATTGCTCAAGCTTTGCTGAGATCTCAGAGGATCCACAGGTTTAGCATGAAGGGTTAAGAGTAGGTTGTAGCTGGAGGCTTCTTTAAAAACATGAATCAGTCTCTTTTAATATCACTTGTTTAATCCTGAACAAGCACCCGGGTAAGCAGAAGAGAAAGAGGTTTTGGTCTGGGTCTGGCAGGAGCTGAGCAGTTCAGCTCCATCCGCTTCCCTGTGGTTGGTGTTTCCCTCAGGTGGGGATTTAGATGTGCTGTGAGCATCAGCTCTTATCCCACCACTTTCTACCATTTTAAGACAAACTCCCATGTGTCATCTGCAACCTTAATTTCAGCACAATGCCAAGAATACACTGGAGCCATTGAGCAGAGATTTCAATCACCTGCTAGAGACGGGCCAGAGGCTGGAGCTGCTTCCTCCCATTCACCCGCAACTCATGGTCCTGATGGACCTTGCCCTCCATCCCATTCCCTGCCCATGCAGGAGGAGGAATCACTCTTGCCCCGTGATGCCCAGCACAGCACACCACCATCGCTCAGCTAACAAATGAGTCAGATGAGGAAACATTGAGCTTCCACCACCAGTACAGACTGTGCCTACAAGGTGTCACCATCCCTCCATTCAGCCTAGAACAGCAGCATTCCCCAGGGAACTCTTCTCCAGCTGCAAACCTGTCAGTGATAGGAGACTTCAGGTAACTCAGGCAAGCACCCACCAGCTGAGGACACTGGCCACGCTGACCCCCTGGCCCACAAGTGAGGAGTAGCTCAGGCTATTTTTCATTTTACACAGCACACCCTGGAGACCTCTCGGCTGGAGCTCCCCAAGTATTTCATTTTCAGGGGTATTTTCAAATACCCCAACTGTGTTTCAAGACAGAAGGGAGAGGCAGGAGAACCTTGGTCCCCTGACCCGAAGGCTGGAGAGTTAAGATCCATGTCCCTTCAAGAAAGTGCTATTTATAGCAGGCTGAATTTGAGCATCTCCTAAAATTTGAAGACCTGAATGAGCTTGGCAGGAAGAGCTCTGCAGGGGGTGAACAACACGGACTGATGCTCCCTCCGGATCCTGTTTGCTTTCTTATTTGTCCCAGGGAGCTGGTGGTTCAGATCACACCACACCTTGCTTTGATACACTGGTTTCTCAGAGACCCCTCCACCTTTAAGGAGGGCTCGACTCTCCTCCACCAAACCAAACATGCTCCGAACCTGCAACAGCGGCGTTAAGTCAACAGCAAAACAAATTCTACCCGTTTCGTTTTTGAACAGGCTCTTTGATTACCAAGAAAGAGAATTGCTGCTGCTATAGAAACAGCAGCCACCAGCCTGGTGACCACGCTTTGAGCAGGCAGGTCTGGAGATTGCTCAAATTGCGAGATGTGCCACGTCCAACCACCGAATCAGCCCGAGGTCGGTTGTGGAGCCAGGAAAATATCTAAAAATACAAGCCCATGCTCTTGTTTCAGAACTTCTCAAAGCAGACACTGTTCTCCCAACAGACATGAGCAGGCAAGAGATGTTGGTAAACACCGTATTTCCCAAACCCGCTTACAACTTGCTCCTTATTTCCTCCTAAAACAAAATCCATCGGAAACAGCGCTACTCACCCCACCTCTGCCTAGTTGGGGTGTGGGAAAGGGACCCAGGACCTCTGCACCAAACCTGTGGGTTGTAACAACACAAACCAACACTCAGAGCTCAAACAGCAAATACTGAAATCCTCCTTCGCTCCCATGGGCTTCACCTGTCCTGCACCATCTCTGCAGACACCCAGGGGAATACTGCAAGCCAAGGACTACTGACAATAAAAGATCACTTCAGATACCAAAGCAGTGATTACTATTCCATAGACATCTTTAAAAGAGTCTGTTAAAGAGAGATTGTTTTAGCAAGCATTGTTTAAATAAATAAATCAATCCCCCCCCCAACAACTGAGCAACCTCAGTGAAAAAAACTCCTGTATTTCCTTAGGAAAAACCTACTCATGTTGCAAACTGCAGTAATTAAAAAAGCAAACAAATAAAACATTGTATTTATGCAGTGATCTGAAGAAGAAAAGCCGTTTAGAAACAAACATTAATGTGTTTGCCAAGAAACATGTAAACATAGATTAATTCTTTATGAGTAATTGAATTTATTGCACATAATTAACAAGTGGAAAATTCTGATATTTCAAGGTTTCACGACAAAGAGATAACAAATATAGGTATTTTTTTTTACCATCCTTAAATTTTCACACAAGCTACTTCAAATAAGTGATGAAAACACCACAGAAAACTGACTTTAAGATCATTTCTATAAGCTTGTTGCTCATCAGCAGCTTTTGTACAGGTAACAGCCTGGCTGAACTTCACCCTTCCAGGGGGTGGACTAACAATCTGCAACGTATTTAGCTCAGTCTAAGAACAAATGACACCATAAACTCCTGAACTGCACCAGCAAACACTTCCCAAATAACACACCATCATTCCAGTTACAAACCAGAAATATCCCCAGTTAAATTGGGATCCTGCTTCAGGCTGCGGCAACACCACGGACCTGCTAGAAAGGGCTGGATTCAATTAAGAAAACTCCTGGTAATATCAGAAAGAATTAAAACATTTATTGGGCATAAATATATTACATATACACTACAGATACAGTTAAGTCTTACATACATAGTGTAGTATTTGCAAAATCTATACATTAAAATTGATATGGCAGTTTTAATACAATGCATATGAAATAGTCTAAAATTTACAATACAAGAAAACTTATGATTATTTTTTTTTTTTTTAAGTTGAAAAGCTTGGAATGTATGTTCCCATAGTGAGGTAAAAACATTTTATATTTTTCAATTTAAAGAACTGTGCAAGGATCAGGTTCATACACATTCAGTTAGGGCACTTATCAATCATGACACTGAATACTGAGCTACTGTAGCCGACAAACAGGATTAGAAAACATTTCAAGTTCATACAGAAAAAGGCAGAACAATCTAAAAACTTCTCTCTCCATCCTTAAGGGTTTTAAATATTTAGTGTTTCATTCTACCTTGTTGTTGTTGTTGTTGTTGTTGCCTTGGAGAGCAGAGAGCCCTCGGGTTGGATTCAGATTCTACCTTGGCTGGATCAAGGGGGGTAAATCCCCATCGGAAAATCCACGGCTGGGTCAGCAGTAACGGGAATCAGACCAGGAATGGTTTCAGATCTGTGATGCTCTAGTTTTTCTGTTAATCAATGAATGACAATCAAATCACTATGGCAGAATATACAAACTAAAAGAATGACAGATGAACTTTTTTTAAGGCCTGTCCCAACTCCTGCAGAATACTTTGATAACCTCAGGGTTGGACTGGGCGCTCTCGTTAGCGTGATTATAAGGGACAGCAAACAAATTAGCAATGACAGAAAAGCTTCAAGTGTAACTGATTCCTTTTCTCTGCGCTCCTGCTCTTAGTATCATTTGTATTTCAAAATCTGTCAAATCATCTAAAGCAAGGTGGGGTTTTTTTTTTCCTTTTTCTTTTTTTCATTAAAGCAGTTTTTTTTTTTTTAAAAAAAAAGGTGTCAAGCTTGGATTTCATAGCAGCACTGCTGAAACAATATTCCAAAAAAATAAAAAAAGGGAATCTATTCAAATTTCTGGGTTTCCAAACTAGCGGTCTTTTCATTGTTTTAAAAAATACACTCTTTTTTCCCCTCCATTGAAGACAGCTATATATGCTTTGCTCACAAAATACAGATGCAAGGTCACAAAGTTTCATATCACAAATAAATTTAAATAAGATGTAAATAAATTTGACGAGCCATGACTTTGGCAAAAAAACAAAAAAATATATATATTTAGCTCAATGCCATTAGTTTGCAAGGCTAAATTAAACTAATTATAGTCAATAACAAAATACAGAACATTTCTAATATTTGCTACATCTAGAGAGGCACACAGAATAATTCATTGATCTTAGCACTTTCTTTCCAGAGATGATTATGTTTTTGGATACATGTAAACGTTTGAATCACTGATAATGGTTTTTTTTTTTTGGCATTTAATGTACTAGATGCTCCCATCTTCAAAAACACAAGAAAATGTAAGAAGATTAATAACACTAGGAATGCTGCCAGGTAAAAAGTTGACCTAAAGTACAACAGTATAAAACAGACAAAATATAACATGCTACAGGGAGGGTGGAGAAGGGGATTAGTACATAAGTACACTTTTTATTTTTTATTTTTATTTTTTTTTTACAATAAATAAAAGATTGCACTGTAATTGGTATTTAAAGTACTGTATGCAGTATATAGTATAAATAAACCTAAAACAAAAATAATGTTGTTTTTTTTTTTTTTCCCCATTACTTTGGTTAAGGGACTATGATGCTAGTACAGGACACTGAATCTTAGACAATGGAGACAGAGCACAAAATAGCTAGGACAAAAGCAAAACCAAGTAGCAAAAATATACAAAAACAAGAGGCAGGGAAATACACTGTGTCTGTTGCACCCTTTTGGAATCTATTTGCACCTCCAGCTCATTTGTGTCCCTGAGGTACTCGCACAATGTTGACTTAATATAAATAATCCAATGACTGAAGAGTTAAAATTCTAGTTATCTTGATGGATTAAAACGTGTGTTCTCGGAAGGGGCAGGCAGGAGGAGGGGGGACATTCCCATCAGAGCAAGATTCTCATCTGAATTTTGCCATGTACCAAGTTATTTCAATTAGCCCTTGGGTAAGAATAGCACAGACACCCTGGATGGTATTTAAAATAAACAGAGTTCATTTTTGATACCTCCAAAAAAATTCCATAAAATGGATACCCCTCCAAAAAAAAAAAAAAATTAATAATAATAATACTAAAAAAAAGATCAACTGACAAAGTTTGCTTCCATTGAGTGTAAATCTCACCTAATTCAGCAGAGGCAGTAAGCTGTCACCAGCTCTAATCATATAAATCAGGCTGCACGTAATAGAATAATATCTAGTATTAGATTAGGAATAGTTATATACAGTGACAAACAGACAAGTTAAAGCAGCTTTTAAATAGCTGAACATGGGAATAACTAACTATTGCACAATGCCCTCTTACTTAAAATTACTGCTAGGAATCAAAATGGTAAAAAAAAAATCTATAATGCTTCATAATTTATACGCAGTTTGGTTATTTGAGTTCTTATACAGGCAGTTTATAGTGTTGTAACTGTAAAAATAACAGATAATTAAAAAGTTTTTTCAACTGCAGGATATTGTTCTGATTTAAATGCACTAAACAGTTAAAATAACAACTTATGTTTTATCTTGAAAAAAAAACCAAAACCTGGGGCAAATGTAGTGAGTAATTCATAGGCAACACTGCTAATACTGTTCAAGGAAAACCTGGTGCTGTTGACTAACACTGTATTCTAGTCTTACCACTCTACACACCTGTGACTAATGTTTAGGAGGAAAAAGAAGAGACAAAAAAAGTGAATCATTATTAAAATTTCCTAAATAGTAAGATAAAATAAGAGACTGCAAGATCTTCAGTGAAAAAAAACCCCAAAATAATGTTGAAAAGGCAAATTGGTGACAATTTTGAAACCGTGAAGGAAAAAAAAAATAAAATTCTTTCTTTTGGTATCTGGTTTGCTTGTTTCTCCAGTTTAACCACTTCCTAGTTTTGAATTTCAAAAAGGTGCATCAAAACACTGATTTATCTTTCTTCAAGCTAGAACTGTAAAAACAAGAGAAGTATATAAAATGTATGGTAGAACAAAAGGATTTCAAAAAAAAGGAATATCTGAATAAATGTGTGGATTATAATGCGTAGCATTAGTTAAATTTGTATCTCAAACTTCCATTGAATTCTCTACTTCATAAAGAAGTATTGTAATATACAGGCGAATATAATTGACAAACTTGCAAAGCCAAGAACAATGAGGGCTGCAAACTGTTCATCAGTAGGAATGATCCTCTTTATCTTAGGATCATCTATGCTTCCCATTTCTCCTGCAAGCATGATCTCGTTTCGCTGAAGCATAAAGGCAACAGATGGGCTGAAAGGTCCACTAAGTTCCTGTGAGGTATCCAAGCACCGGCGGCAGACGCAGACGCGAAACCGATAGTCTGTGTTGACTTGAAGGCCTGAGATGTGGAATGTGGTCTCTTCTCCCTTGTACACCTTCAAAACAAGACAACAAGCACAGTCAAATACAAAGAGCAAAACAACCTCATAGAATCATAGAATCACAGACTGGTTTGGGTTGGAAGGGACCTTAAAGATCATCCAGTTCCAACCCCCTGCCATCAGCAGGGACACCTTCCACTAGACCAGGTTGCTCAAAGCCTCATCCAGCCTGGCCTTGAACACTTCCAGGGAGGAGCAGCCACAACTTCCTTGGGTAACCTGTTCCAGTGTCTCACCACCCTCACAGTGAAGAACTTCTTCCTAATATCTAATCTAAACCTCCCCTCTTTCAGTTTAAACCCATTTCCCCTTGTTTTGTCATTAACTGCCCTTATGAAAAGTCCTTCCCCAGCTTTCTTGTAGGCCCCCTTCAGGTATTGGAAGGTAAGGCTGAACAGCCCCCAATCTTTCAGCCTGTCTTCATAGGAGAGGTGCTCCAGCCCTCGGATCATCCTGGTGGCCCTTCTCTGGACTTGTTCCAGCTGCTCCAGGTCTCTCTTGTGTTGGGGGCTCCAGAACTGGAACACAGTACTCCAGGTGGGGCCTTACAAGAGCGGACTAGAGAGGGAGAATCACCTCCCTCGACCTGCTGGACACACTTCTCCTGATGCAGCCCAGGATACGGTTGGCCTGCTCCTTTCATAGCATCAATCAATTTAAAAATGTAATCATGGTAGATTTCGCAAGGATTTGGGCCAGAAAGTTAGGTCAAGGCTGAGTCTTGTAAGGAAACAACACTGCAGGTCTCGAGGAAGAACACCCTAGGCCAATGCAGGTTTTGTAAAAGTAGAGGCATGCGGAAGTCTATCTAAGAGACGCCCAACCATGGGAAGTCTCAGAGCGTTCAACAGAGTCAATGCACACAAGGACAGGTAAGACCTCAGACAATATATCAACCATAAGATGGACTCATCTTTTGTGGCTGTGATAAATAGTACAAACGTATTTGTGTACTCTTAAAATGTGACTATATGCCTGAAATCTGTCTAAGACATAAGCACCGTGTTTGGCCCCAAAAGGAAGAAAATCTGCAATCTAAGGTTATTGGAAAACATTCACTGTATAATCATAAAATTGCTTACAGATATGATTTTAATGTACTTTCCTCACACTTCTCTCAAGAGTCAGCGATTTTGACAGAAATTACACTTTCAGAATTGTGGAAACAATAAAATATTATTAAAGTGTAAAACAGCTCCTCTCGGCTGCATTGTAGCTGTTTCTTTAGCAATCCAAACCCATCATGTATTTATGTTAATCAAATGTAGGTACCGTATGACTCAGAGAGCATGAGTCACAATATGAGAAAGAAGAGAGAGAACTGAATATCTAAGAGAGAGTTTTGTGACTTAAATGGAAAAAAAAAAAAAGACCAATGGAAGCATTTACCAACTTTGAAAACAAATAACCAGTCAACAATTTATATAAAGGAGAGTTGTTGAAATTGGTATTTTATGAAATGAAAAACATGTCACAAAGTGCCTGTGTCTGCTGGAAAAAAAAAATGAAACCCTGAACTTCAGATGTCTCTTCCTTTGCTCATTGAGCTGGTTTCCTTCTCCTCTCTGTGGGAGTGGAAGGCTGAGAGCATCGCTGCCCTCCTGGAGGCAAGAACTCAACTTAGAAAAGGGTAACAAGAGGGAAATTAAACCTGAGTCGACAGAAGATGTTCTGTGCATTACTCTGGAGTAAGAAATACAGGAGGAAAAAGAAGAGACATGTTCAGCTAAATATCACTTAAAGAGCCCAACCTTCCTGCCCATGCTTGCCCCTGACACTCATCCCCCAGCTAAAAAGCCCGTCACTGATTTCTTGAGAAGGTCTGGGACAAAAGATTAAGGTTTTTCTTTCATTCATTCTCTCCCCTTTTAACTTTTACAGTTTTTCCAAATACAGTTTGAACAATGGTGACTCTGATTTTCCAGACTAAGTAGAAGCCCTCTAACTGGCTCATGTTTCTTGGCCCCGAGGCAGAAATCAAGAAGCAATGTTTAAACAAAATTATTTTACCTTCCTCAGGTACGCTCAGCATTCATGAGAAGTTCACTGTAGCTCAAGTGACAGGGATACAACAAATTCATACTGTAAATCTCTCTGATTAACCACAGCTATGCACTGTTGGCTTTCTTTTGTCTTCTCAACACCAGTGAGAAGCGAGTCAGGAAGTTACAGCAACACAGTAATTGCAGGGAAAATAAAACTGCAAGTGCTGTTGAGGTCCAGAGAAATAACGTGAAGGCTGAAACATCTGTTTGCAGAGGGTACATCCCACCAAGAACGTCTCTGCCACTCCATTTTCCAATGGCAATTCAATTTCTAACACCCACTTGCTGTGTGCAACTGTCCTCTACCTACTCCATCATCAATGCTACATCTTGTAGGTGGTTAACACTTCAGTTTACTCTGAAATCCTCCCATCATGCAAAGAAAAGTTGCATGCATTTGGCACGTAAATATAAGCTCCGCAAGTAATTAAAAAAGGATGTGATCTTCCAAGGGACCAGCCAGGATTCTTTTACTTGGAGGACTTACCCAACACCCATTTCTTTAGACTCTGAGGCATGCTAACACAACAAAGCATCTACCCTTCAAAACAGCTGTAAGGAAGGTATGTTTTCTGGTGCTGTTGTAATTATTAATTTCCTTTCAAAATGTATAATCTGAGGAGCTCCACATGCCTTTGCCATAAATGAATTTTTGCAACCAATATGACCACTTCTAAAACAAAGTAAAAATCCAGTGAGACCCAAATAATGACATTTAATAAAATTTTTACTATCTAATCTTCACAAATTACATTTAACAGATACTAGGGATGGGATACATATAACTTGTTTTTGCACTGAAAAACCTGTCCAGTTAATTGGTTTTTTACTTGTTTTGTTCTGTCCAGGTGGTGAATACCAGTGTAACTGGAGGCTAAGTTTGGCTAAATCAAAGACCTGTATCTTCATTACAGTCTAATAAATATAGATGACCAAGTTCAGTCAAGCCATCTAGTCAACAGCACTTCTCAGAAAAAGGTCAGACAGTCAAGTGAGAGAAGAGCAGATTGTTAATGTTTGAAAAATAGCCAAAAATACACAGAATACATGAATTAATATTCATTAATGATAAAGACAAAACATTTCCTGGACTACAGCTAGAAAGGTGGTGGAAATTTTCCTCCTTTCGGTGGTTCCATGAGTATTTAGCACCAGGAGATCTATTTGTTTTCTCAGTAACAGGTAAAATATTATTGTGCTTAATTATTATTCACTCCACTACTGGCTCCAGCGCAGTTTTGTCTGCACTAGGACCAGGCTGAGCCAATACAGGATGTCCTCAGCACAAAGACAGATGCTTGGTTATGATCAGAGTTACACTTTGTGAGTGGACTTCACATACAGAACAGAGAGGGGAAAAAATAATTTGACAATTATGTATAAGGTCTTTATATTTGCTAAACAAACATTAGACCAAATATGACTGTACAAAGCAGTGAACTTCTTTATATGTAGCACATTATGCTTTGGTGGCCAACAAGTCAAAGGGAAGCGGCTAACCCATTTATTGCTTTCAGTTCCTAAAACAGCTTTTCTGTTTAGGTACCTGAGAATCTAATAAAAAACATGATGAGCTTTTTGCCTGGTTCCTTCAATGAAAATATCATCACAAGTAATAAACTGCTGCTGAAGCCTCTTATGGCAATTGATCCTATTGATCAAGCCAGTCAGCTCAGAGAATTCCTGTAGGCAAGTATTTCTCAATTTCACCCATGTCATTAAGTAATCCCAAACCCTCTCCATCTTTTCCAAATAATAAAAGTAACAGCCACAATTGTCCTACAAGTGACACATTGGGAAGTGTAAGATACCCTTACCTGGCTGTTGCACTCCACTGTGATAACCAGTGTATTTAATAACAAATAAAAGCCTATTTTATATGGTTATAAGAAGCTCAAGATTCAGAGGCAGGTTTCAATCTATTTAGAAAGCATGTCCATTGGAAAGGTTTATTTTTTCCTAAGTCACCTGACAGATTTCTCTTTAAGAAACTGTATGAGTTTATTATTTAATCCAGACTCAAAACCAGCTCCCCTCACTCCACTGCTGAGATGCTCACAAACCCTTTAGAGTTGTGTGGACAGTCTTGTCTCCTAAACAAAGCAAACCACAGTCTCTTGGGTCACCTTCTGTGAGGTGGGTTGCACTGAAAAACTCTTAATGAAAGGGAATTATTTGCTCTGTCCCATGACACAAAATTGGCATCAGGAGGCAGAGAAAATACTCGCTGCAAGCAGCACCAATAATGCACGCCAATGCGTACTGGACAATTATGCTGTATTTTGGCATCCAACCAGTACAAATGCCTTTCACTTACTATTTAAAATAGAGAAGGAAAACCAATTTTTTTTCTGATTTACACAAATTAACAGTGCACTGAATGCATTTCAGAGATTTTGTGTCTACAGAGTCTGAAAAAAGTAAAAAAAAATTTTTAAAAAATAGAGCTTGGTAAAACCAACCAGGTTCTCCCAGATGTCCAGCTCTTGGTGCAGACTCCAGCAGGCTTCCCACTGCGTTGCTGGGGGATTTTTACACACCCAGAATACCCTAACTAGCATCTTTTCTTCTTTTAGAAAGCTTTTGGGGGTAGTTTTCTCCCAGAAGAGATGTGGTAGAAGCTGATGAACCACCACGGCCTCCAAATTATCAGAAATTTCAAAGGTAGAACATTTTGCCTCACTGGCAAACAATTTAAGGATAAAGAAGCTTTAAAACTCAGCTCTGATTTCCCACGGACAGCTCTTATGAAGAGCTGGCTCCTTGGTGATTCAATACCCAGAGTTGCTCAATTGGGAAACTCAAACTCAGGCTGCTGGGTGTTCCGACTGTTATCCCAAGCTTCAGCTGCTGCGCTGCGCAGCCCAGCCGGCTCCCTGAGCCCCAGATTAAAATTACACAAAGCTAGGGACAATTTTAACACACTTAAAAGGTAAGTTCTAACTGAGTAAGCTTTGCTAGATGAAACCAGGAAAGAAAGAGAAAACCAGACCTGGGCCACTGATAAATGTATCTGCCGTCACTTACATCCTGATTCATAAACGAGGAAAATTTGATTTCCTAAAAAGAACTGTAACGTCACAATGCCATTGCTTTTTGCATCACACTCTGCGGGCTTCCTAGCAAAGAGTTGGATTGAGATCTGTAATGTCAAATTTTCCCAGAAATAGGAAAGGAGTGTCACATCTGTGCTGCCTGAGGAAGGATTTGTGTGAGCTTTCATACTGAGTCCAGGGAGACACTGTGCTTGACACCGTGATGTTCTGTGTGCAATATTGTTCCTGCACAACTGTTCTCCACATAGTCATGGGACATAGCTGCATCTTGAAAAGTCAAACACAATCATCATTAAAAAGTTCTAGCTCAGTTTTCACAATTATAGGATCTTCCTTTTCCAAGCTTTTATTTGGATGAAAAGACCAGAATCTACTGCGTAAATCACACAACATTCTTGTTAATAAAACATTATTACACCAGTTTAAAAAAATTCATACATAGTATGAACGCTAAGCCAGTATCACAAAAGGCATATTGTCATCTTCCTAATATATCTGCCAGTCCAACACTACCTTTGTAAAGTTTTCTGGGGCAGAAACACACACACATACAAATACCAATCATTCTCCCTATACAAAAAATAGATTGACAAGTGTCATCATCTCGATTTCTGCCGTGCATAGTCACTTCTAACACCAGGGCAGGTAGTAATAGGACGAGGGGTAATGGCTTTAAATTGGAAGAGGGGAGATTGAGATGAGATCTGAGGAAGAAATTCTTTCCTGTGAGGGTGGTGAGACACTGTCCCAGGTTGCCCAGAGAAGCTGTGGCTGCTCCTCCCTGGAAGTGTTGAAGGCCAGGTTGGATGAGGCTTTGAGCAACCTGGTCTAGTGGAAGGTGTCCCTGCTGATGGCAGGGGGATTGGAACTGGATGATCTTTAAGGTCCCTTCCAACCCAAACCATTCTATGATTTTATGATTTAAACAATGAAAGCAAGAATTAGGGCTTTAAGATAAAATGAGTAAAGTGGTTTTGGTCACCCATCAGCTGTATTCACATGAAGTAAATCAACTGGGAGCAGGCAGGGAGATGAGATGTGGCTCCATGGATTTGTTACATGTCTTCCTAGACTTGTTCAAGGTCTTGCCTTAAATAGTTGCCTTTAAATTGCTGCAAATAAAGTGATCTATTGACAGGATTACAGACTTGTAAGAGAGAAACAGCTTTATACATTCGTTAGCTGAAAAGTTTCAATTTTAAGGTAATTTAAAAAGTGAATTTTTATTCTGTGAAACTCTTCTCATCTGTGTTTGGGCTGGTGTAAAACATGTCACAGAACAGAGACAACTGTGTGCCGGAGGGTGAATGGAGGTTAAAACATCTTAGGATGAGTGACCCTACGTGTGATATGAAGTCCTGTGTAGCCCATGAATAACCTGAAATAGGTATTTGTTGCATTTATTTCCATGCCAGTGGGACATTAAAAAAAAATATATATTTCATGCAACTATTTTTCTCCTTCTTACCCAGCTATACTGTCCCTGGTTCTTGCAAAATGCACTGGCGACTGCTATAGAAACTCCAGTCACTTCAGACACTTTCTCAAGGGTGTATTTAATAGCCTGAAAATCTGCAATATTTCTCATTTGTGCAATTCTGTAAAACAATTTGCAAAACTCTTCTAGTATAACATGCCCCCCTGAGATACATATGCAAAATATGTATGTCACTTGCAGGGGAAAAAAACAGATTTAAATGTAAATTTAGGACTTGCACTTGAAATGTAATTAACATATCACTAAAATTACATTTCAGCTAAAGAGTAGCAAGTGATCACAGGCATGCCACAGCAAAGGTAGAGTGAAATTACTAAGTGACCTTTATATATTTTATCTCCTATTCACATAACAGGAGCTAAGAGCATGTGTGCACAGCGACTGCAGCTGATGGACACTAAGTCAGCGATGTGCTCCAGTGCACAAATGACAACCACGTTTGCGATGGAAGATAAATAATTTTGATGGGTTTTGAAACTGATTTTGGAGACCACAAACCAGCAGAACTCTCCCTCTTTTCCATGGCTGGTTATCAGCCAGCCCAACTACAGAAGTCACAGTGTCAGCTTTGAGCATCCCAGCCAGGAGCTTCTTTTAGTGAGTCACTTGTGAAAACTGAAGCAAAACACTCCTCAGCAGGGTCATGCTTCATGAGAAAAGAAAACTTGCAACCTAAGACCCTGAAGGTACTTTTTATTTCCTTTATTGCTGGACTTTTTCATACCACAGGTTTCTTGATTGCAAATATTAAGCCATCACCTACCTAAAAGGAGCAGGAAGCCATGCCCAATTCTCCCCAAGGAGATCCAGAACATTTTAAGTGCTGAATCTATGCTGACTAAAGCTGTACGTGGAGGTTGTACATCAAGGCTACGTTGTAAATCAGGCAACAGCAAAATGGGTCCACTTATCCACTTACCACTAACATTATCAGGCCAGCACAGTCCACGGAAGTTTTATTAGCTATACCAGCACCAAAAATGTTTCCTGACAAAAATAATAATTAGGTTGCTGAATCTTTAGCACATTAATTGTCTTGCATTTATTTATGTTACTTTTGATAATTCATTAATTCACGGTAACACTCCAAAATAGACAGAAAAGAAGCAAAGACAGCCGCAAAGTACTACCTTTTTAAGTATGACACATGTAAAAAAAATTATTTAAGGGTTAAGATATCTCATTCCCTAATTCGGACTTACTCGGAATCTGTATGACAACTGAAAAAAAGGACAGGTTGAAGACAGGGCACAAAGTGCACCATAAATCACAGAGTCAGAGGTGTGATAGATGAAATAAAAGATCGAGCTGTGAATGAGATGTTTTGTTTCAGGTGCTCTGGGGAAATGTCCACTTCTGATGTCTAATCAAGACAGACAAGGAAAGAAGGATCAGCCGTACTTCACTCACTTTGCTTCTACAGTGCAAGAACGGACAGAGTCTCTGTGGGGCAGCTGATCCACAGCAGTTGCACATCCATGCATCAAACCTTAGACAGGAATGGGATGGCTGAACAAACCAATGAGAAGTAAGTCTACTTGACTGAAATCCTGGATGGAAGGTCTTGGAATTGGCTTAGTGAATGAGGAAGATACTCTACCTACTACATCATCTCATCTTCAGACAACAGTTAGGACCAGCAAGTTCAGAAGAGAGCATGGGTGGACAGAACTGTAACTTTGCAAAGGTTAGTTCAGTAAGAAATAGTGATTAACTACGGGCAGAGAGCAAATCACTCCAATAAGATAATGATGTTCTATATACTCCCTCTGGGGAGAAAACAACCTATTACAGCCCTTAATTTCGACTCAACCTTTACCAAAGTTCATGACGCATCACCGTAGGGCGTAATTCAATACAGTAGACAGAAGCAGCAGAGCAAATGTTCAAAAACATTTCCATTATACAAGAAATTATTTTCATTTCCACAAGAAAGATGTAGAGTTGTTGAAGCAGGTCTAGAGGAGAGCCAGGAAGATGATCAGAGGGCTGGAGCACCTCTCTTAGGAAGAAAAGTTGAGGGAGATGGGCTTGTTTAGCTTGGAGAAGAGAAGGCTCTGGGGAGATCTCATTGCAGCCTTCCAGTACCTGAAGGGAACTCAGAAACAGGAGGGAGAGTGACTTTTGACATGGGCAGATAGTGATACGACAAGGGGAAATGGTTTTAAATTAAGAGAGAGGAGATTTAGGTTAGATATTAGGAGGAAATTTTTCACCCAGAGAGTGGTGAGGCACTGGCATAGGTTGCCCAGAGAAGCTGTGGATGTCCTCTCCCTGGAGGCACTGAAGGGCAGAGGTTGGATGGGGCCCTGGACAGCCTGATCTAGTGGTTGGCAGCCCTGTCCACAGCAGAGGGGTTGGAACTTTAAGGTCCTTTCCAACCCAAGCCATTCTATGATTCTATGATTATGTCATCAATTTTGCAATATTAAAATGAGACCATTTTCCTACCTGCTTGTATTCAGATTCTCTTCCAACCAGTACCTGTAGAACGTAACCAACAGGATCTCCCTTCATGGGTGGGACCGTTTCCCAGGTTATTTCACAAGAATTTCCTCCCAACTGTGTCACTCGAGGGGCTACAATAAAATTAAATGTGTTAACATTTAATATAAAGACTGCATTGAAATCTTGTTTATTTTACGCACGCTGTATTATAGACAAGAACATTTTTAAACTTCAGAACATCATGCTCATGGGTTAGGAGCACATGATCTGTAATGTATTTATGTGGCCAAAAATCAAATTGCAATCACCACTGGATGAGAGAAGTAAAACTGGGACTAGATTTTTAAGTCACCCAAAAGTCACATTTACTTCAGGACAGTCTTGGCTCATTAAGCAGTTCAGGATTCTTGTGGTACTAAACAATAACAAACAGTTCAGGATTCTCCTGGTATTAAACAATAACAAACACTGCTCACAGAAAACTGGGTGAAATTTAGAGCTGATTAACAAGTTGCTAAGGAGTTACTGTAGGATCCAGATCACTCCTGGAGAAGGACAATGAGCTGTGAGAGCATCTCCCATCTGTTAGCTCTGTGAGAGCCACTAGAAAGGGGGAGTGGATGTGATAAAAAAAACTCTGAACCTTAAAAATGCAATTGCAATGCTGTGCACTGATCTTTTCAAAGCAAAAGTCGATGCATGAGTTACACTGGCATTAATAAAAGCAGCAATTTCGTGGAGTTCTGAGCAAATATCCGTGCCAGTGGAGACACTTGCATATTCCTTCCATGCTACACATTGTTGAGAGAGGAGAGTAGCATCAAACATTTCATTCAAGAAAAACAGGAGAAGAAAGGTGAGAAGGGAAGCTTAATGATCTTCTGTATTAGAGATTAAGTCCAGCCTGGGAAGCAAAAGTACAAACATAGTTTTAAAGACTTGGACTCGTATCTAATTCTGAGCCTGACATTCAGATATGATTCAGATGCTATTCAGACCTGCTATTTCTAGCCAGCCTTAGACTACTGCTTTCACTACAACTCCAATTTGTCAGCAGTTACAATGCTGCTGTCCTTGGGAAAGGATCTCTCAGCAGCTGAAAGCCAAAGCCACCGTACAATGCCTGATGGCAAGCACGCAGGTGAGCTGAGCAGAGTCCTAACAGCGTGTTTATACGCAGAACTAAGCATCTGCCACTGAAAAGCATCAAAACAACTGCGACAGCATCCAGGGTCTACCAACCTCTTGATCAGGCAGAGCAAGCAAGCATGCGACCAAAAAATGAAATAAGGAGGAAAAAAACCAACATTAAACACTTTACCGAGTGGTTAATATGTGCACGTGCAAGGACATGAGCTTGTTAAAGTCAATATAGATTCCCAACCCCACAAAAACAGACAACAGGAGAGTCTATCAAAGAAACAAATGCTGCTGCATACGTTACATGAATTTTAGACTAATCTCTTCCCACCCAAGAGGAACACATGAATCATACGCGGACCCAAATGTAATCAATATCCATTTGCTTCCCTCTGCACATCTGCCAGTGTTGAGAGACTGATAATAGATGCCTTCATCTCAGCTGACAACAACATTCTCAATTATTTTCCCTCCTCCTTCCATCTCTCGCCCTGATACACGTAGATTTTAGTCTGACACTTACAAAACACTGCTATTAACAATAATGTTATTTGAGAGTCGGCATCGCTAAGTGAGCTGTTAGGATACTTGAGAGGAGAATAAACATGTGCTTCAGATACATGAAAAAACCCTGCCAAGTTTATCACCTACATTCCTTTGTATTGCTCCCAACACAGAGGGAACTGACACCATCATTTTCCCTCAGCAGATCTCTTTTCCCTCGAGCATTACTTCCTCACGGCCTTGTTCACTAATGCAGTTTTTGTTGTGCTCTTTTCTCTGTGACAGCCAGTGTTTTGTCACGTACCTGTGGTCCCAGCCCACACACGACCAGGTAGTTGCACTGTATCTTAACTGCTTGATATTCAGTCCAGAGCATGAGTCATACTTAACAGGAAGTAAATAGGCAGACAGGGAGTTCAAAACAAAGACCCAGGTGAGATCTGAATTTAATAAAATGGATTTCTATCCAACAAAATGAAAATGTGACTCCAGTGCACACTGGCAACCCTTTACTAGTTTTATTCACTTAGTGCAGCTAAGAGAAGTGGTAACAACATGGACTCAGCATCCACAGGTGACAGCACCTGTGCCCAGGCACTCCTACAACTTTCAGATGCTCCAGCTGTGCAGCACATCTTCCCTGCTACCGTCACCTACACCAGCCTGCTTCATTGCG
>NW_010306692.1:7885-11325 GCF_000700745.2 Antrostomus carolinensis | reverse complement strand
AATATATATATTTATATATATATAGTTGCAGAACCAGGGCCACAGTCACTACAGTCTCCACTTCATCCATCTACAGAAGGAATGCAAACGAAGCTGAAAACAGACAGAAAACTTATTAGCAGGCACACTAACCTTCTAACGGAAAACAAGGGACTACGGGGGAGGGGGGGAGTGGGAGGGGGGAAGTCAAATCAGGAGCAGATTTGAGAAAAGTATGTTCTTCCTGTAAAAAAAAAGAAAAAAGTTTTGCATTTATGTTCCTCTTGTAAAAAAAGTTTTGCACTTCTGTTGGCCAGTATAAAGCTAATAAAACCGTACTCTCCAAATATCCAGCTAAAACCTTTGCAAATTCAATCTAGAAATGACTAATCCATGTATTTATCTAAAAGCTATGGGAAGAAATGCTTTGCTGAAAAAAAGAAAAAAACTTGGATAAAGCCATATCAGGAAATCCTTCCCTGTTCTACAGTGTAATATACCAATATTTATATCCAGGTCAATTGCTCAGAGATAAAGGGTTAATAATCAGTTCCCGTGTAATTAAATTATTTTTAATTACTCATCTTGTGGTCAAAGTAGAGACTACTTCAGAACAAACACATTTTAAGGAAGCAGACTTAACTCAGGTAAATAATCCAGGTTTCTAATTGGCTTTCCAAAGGAAGTTACTGGTTATGTGACTGGATTTTTACATGAAAGCAAAAATGCTACCAGCAACAGTTGCATGATACTCTAGTTTTGGTTTTGGCGGTCTGTATGAGTTATTGTACTGGGCAATACATAGAAAACATTAACTAAACTACATAGAAATTAAAACCAGAATAATTTAGCACTATATAAAATTCTGGATGCAAATACTGTTGTAGTAACTGCCGTGCTGTAAGCTGGCATTTTGTAACAATAGGTTCTTTCTCCCTTGTGTCACTGGTCTGGAATGAAGCTGGAGAAGACAGCATGGGATTTGAACAAGACCTTGTAAGTCAAGAACTTATTTCACAGATGTTGCAAGTAGTAGAATCTTTAAAGCTTGTTGGCTGATGGGAATCTCAATAGAAATACTTCTAGTAGGCTTGTGTGCAACTGTGTTTTTATCTCTGTTTGCATGTAATAGTTCAATGGAAACCTCATTCAGGACTACTGGGCAGGCTCAGAAGTGTCCTAAAACTGTGCATTCACACTTAATTATATACATCTGTATATATATATATAGGTAAACATGGAAATTGATCACATATTTTAACAAGCTGTTACAGGTTAGGAGATGCACTGGTCATCTCTATACTTGCAGAGCCTGTAGCAATTTGGGCAACAAAAAAAGAACGTTAAGAGTTGTAACAAAAAGGGTTGTAAAAGTTTTGTGCAGCTTTTACGGGTGACTGACTATTTTTTTCTGTTTTCCAGTACTTAATAAATAAATATTGTTTTATTAGTTTTACCTTGATAATGGGTAAAATTTAACCTTAAACTTGTGTTGCATTACATTATCACTGCACATCCCTATTAAAAAAGAATGATGAAGAAAGGTTTTAGCAGGATTTATAATGTTCTGGTAGGTTGGATCCCACTATACCCAAGGTGAGAGCCACCCCTGGTTGCAAAAGACTTCAGACATTTTGGGGATTTGTTTACTTTTAATATGGACAGCAAAAAGAAATATAAAATATAGTATAAATTCTGCTGATTTGCAGCATACATTTTAATACTATTCATTAGCTATCTCTTAGCTGGTTCTCTAAATAAACAAATCATAAGCACTGGAAACTCTGAGATACATAACAGGCCTAGTCCAAAATAATTAAATGTCTCAAATAATTATTGTCCATTTGACAATTACAGCAGGGGTACAACCTATGAAAGGAATGGAAGGATAATTGAGACAATTTGACAGAGAGTGCTCAGGACAAAAGAGTGCTGGCTCAGACAGACTAAACCATCAGTGTTACAAAGCAGCATGGCAGCAAAAACTTCTAAATGTAAACACTGCCTGTTGCCCTAGAGTAAAAAGTATGGGACGCTTAAAAGACAAGTCACATAGTGAAACCTAAGAAAGAAAAAGGCTGCCTAGAGAGAACTGGGCAGACAGGTAGCCTCACATGAAGTCATGCAAACATTGGATCTGCCTGACATAGAGTATTTCATTAATTTCATGAGACAAATGAGAAAAAGAACATCTTGGCTCTATATAATATAGTATCTGTTTTTAACACTTCACATTTTATGTCTACAAAAGAGAGATTTAATATTGAAATGATCAAATCATAGCAGCAGCCTATCCATTGCATGCACAGTGGATCTTAAAAGGGGAATAGTAACTGATCCTACTGGTGATCTCCACCCCTGCAGTGTCTTCTTCTGGCCCTGAAGTGCAGATCTCATTCTGCCGCAGGTCTCCAGGAGAGAGCTGCCAGCTCTCACCAGCTCCACTCGGCTGTTGCACTTACTGCCTCTAGCCCATGTTTCTGAGACTCCTCTGGGCACTTCCCAAAGTATCAAGGTTGTGAGAAAAGAGAGAAAAACCAAGGAACTCATAGATGAAGCTATACACATTCTTCTGCTCTGAACCAGTCTTCATATCAATGCTTCAGAGCTCTGATAAAACCAGAGCATATTTATTCAGAAACTCAATTCCAATAAAATATTTATAATTCCTGGCTGTAATTAGGCTTCTCTCACTGACTGAAATTAGCTCTTCCCACTGAGGTGACTTCACTATATGTGCTCCTTTTGGCACCACACTCCACCCCTGACACTTCAGGCTTAAGTACTAGAGGTGATGGGTTCCACTGGCTCTCCTGAGCTACCCATGAGGTATTCCTCATGGGACCCTTGCAGCCTTTGCAATCTGCCACAACCTCTACTTAAGGTGTAGATATATTATAAATTCTTATAAGCATACAATAAAAAAGACTATGAATTAATCAACATTTCTTTATTGCAATCCAGTGTAAAACATTTATCTAGTGCAGTGATTTCTGATCAGTACAGCTCTGCCGCATCCTACATTGCCACCTAGTGAATAAATTCGGAAATTCAACTAAAATAAAATGGGAGTGTGCAGCAGTACACAAGCATCCTTTTCAGTTACGTGGTCTGTAAGCAGGTGTTCACTGACCATCTTAATCCTAGTGCCTTTGTGCGTGTTTGTCCAAGTGTGCAATTCCCTGCCTAATCACAATGCACATATATATAATTATGAGTGTATTTTCAATATATCCACTTTGTAAGTTTTACCCTGTAAAATATATATATGCTGCCACCAATGTCAAGGAATAATAGAAACCTTACGTGGTGCTGTGTGTCATGCTTGTCATCAAACCACCTATGCCTAGGTGACATTAAATCTGATTTGTTCGGAGTGATGAGGTAGTCTAAATTCTGCTTAGATCAAAACATAGCACTCATCAGACCATGCTGGTTTATTTGGACTCTGCTGCCAACAA
>NW_010306692.1:0-7851 GCF_000700745.2 Antrostomus carolinensis | reverse complement strand
GTGTGCAGATAAAAGATCTGTGGTTGAGCTCCTGGACTGACAAATTGCAAGTGATATCTTGACAATCACATGTGAGCTTTTGTCATGCTCAAGGCAGTTTAAAGACTGACATGGGACACAGCAATGCCAGACAAGAGCAGACAAGATGAAAATGTGCTCCTCAGAGATTATGAAGGCATGAGGCAGTGCTGTACTGAAAACTTTTGAATGTACTCAATCACCCTGACTATCAACAGAGTTGTTTCAGATGACATCTTCTTCACCACTCTCCACCAAGCAGGCAAGGTCATGACCTGAGAAGTTTAAGGACCAATTTGTCATTATTTTTTCCTGCAGAAAATATCCAGTTCCTAAGTAAAAGATGACAAAACAAATTACATGATAGGGATTGCCTGTTTGGAAAACTCTAGATCATTACCTCAAGAGACTAATTTAACACTATAGCTGTTGGCGTATTTTGTTAGCCAACAAAATGTGCTTATACAGAAGTGTACTTCCATACAAAACACAATTCCTAATAAACATGAAACAAGGGTAAATTATTCATGGCATATATGTCAGCCAGAATTTTTTCCTAGTATTTTTGAGTTTGTAATTAGGATTTCACATTTCTGGAGTAAAAAGCAAAGTATGCTTCAATGTAAACTGGAAATGGAAGAAGTCCCTTGCAGCTATGTCCTTCATTTTAAGTGGATACATACAAGCATTAGAGCACAATTAAGTGATAACTTCTAATCTATAATTTTTTTGCTTCAAAGTCTGTTTGCTTGTATGCATATATATATTTATAATTTTTATTGCCCTCTAGAACAGTAGTGGACAACAGAGCCAAATGCAGCTGATTCAGCTGTGTACCCAATTACTAAGTCATTTGCTGATCAAGGGCCATTCTCAGTGGTATACTTCCTCAGCTGAGTTTATTCTTGCTAGTATAAAGTAATTCGAATACGCTCAAATACACACCATGTGCTACTTATGATTCACAAGTTAAGCGATTAAAAGTGCTGCTTGAAAGTCCACACACATATCTTACAATGTCGAATGGAGAGGAAGTTCCATGTCCCATCTGGTTTTCAAGGGAATTTTACTATATCTTTTAGATAATATTTTTTCAGATTCTGGGTATTATTACATGGATTGATTCATAATCTGTTTTTCTCCTTGACTGAAACCTGGTTTTATGAGTGAGACACTGAAATAACATGCTCTTTCATCTGCTAGTTCTTATAGACTGTAGATAGAATAATAATTTCATACTGTCCATAGACTATCAGGAGTCTGTATTTGCTACTTCAAAGACAAATATGTGCAAAGTTAATGAATGTAAGTTCTTTAAACACAAGTAGAGGCACTGCTTATAACTAATGCTTGTATAGTTCTAGGAGTAAATACTAGTCAAAGAAGACACTTTTGTTGGAATATCTTTTAATGAACAAAAAAATACACTACAGAAAAAAAATCAGGACAAACTTCTAAAACTACAGACTTTACACATTATCTGATCTATTTAATACCTGATTAATATTCCATATTATATATCAAATTGCTGCACACAGTCTCTATGTTTTTTTATATACTTATATAGAAATAGACATGTCACATATGAATAAAACATAATACACAATTTTAGAAAGTGATGGCACTGTTTCATCATAGCTCAAATGGCAGCAACCATCTTTGTTCCCAGAATGGTTTTACTGACTAAATTAGCTCCCAGGTGGTACACTACTTAGTAATGGTTATATTTCCAATTCAAGGATTACTGAAATTAACAAATGTTAGAAAATATTTCTAAAAAAAAATTAAGATATATTTTCTCTCAAAGTCTGTAAGTCATTTCATCTTAAATAATACTTGCTAGGATAGGCCTTCTGGACAAAATTTCATTAAATAGTGTCACTGACAGATTAAGTCAAAACTTCAAATTCACTTTTTATGGGAAATTCTTACAATTTGAGAAAGAAATTAACAAAATAAATTATATGGAAAAATCAGCCACATTTTTTTTTAATTTGTTATAACACTAGGCAAGGGCAACTCCCCAGGATGCCCTGCTGCCATATTCCCAGTAACTTGTGGTTTGATTAAAATATATTAAATGGGTATGTTTTCAAAAACATTTTAGTTGTCATACGGTGGGGTTTTTTTCCTGAAGAAACTATGCTTTATCAGGTAATTATGCCCTTTATCATTATTATTATTATTATTATTATTTCAATAGCAATGCATGCAATTCTTTAACAGTGTACAAAAACTCTTAGACACATTTTTTGTATTAAGATCATATTGTTTAAAATAAGCATAGAAGAGAAAGACATATGCAATGGAAAAAAAAATATTTCAAATAAGTTTATTTAAGATTACTTTGGTAGGTAGAAATGAAAAATACCAAAAATACCTTCTTAAGAAGCAGAGTGGAGGTACTTCAGTCATTCTGAAGTACTTCCCCGTACCTACACCCCATTCTATATACCTCTGTTCATTCTCTCTGTCTTCTCTAATGTGTACTGTTCTTCCTTAGTGACTCTCACAGCCTCACTAAATCTCAAGTCTTCATTTGCCTTCCTGAGATGCTCTGCATCTGTGCAGGCACTAGTGAATGCCAGGAGACAGAGTCCTCTGAAAATACATTCATATGGGTCTTACTGACATAAAGGAGGCATGGGCTGTGCACATCTCCCAAAAGTAAAAAGTGCAGATCTAGAGACAGTGTGTTCAGGTAGCTCTAGATTTAAGTCCACGCTGTTCAGTTTAAGTCAGTCAGTTGTTCAGAAACTAGCCATAGGCCAGGCCACACTTACAAAGGGTTTTGGATTCCTACCTCCCATTGTGTCTGTAGTTTCACACTGTTGGTAGTTTGGGAACATAAGGACGAGTCAGGAGCTTAAATGGTTTTGTGGATCTAGGCTAGGTCCACGACTCTATTGCAAACTATCATGTACTCGAAATGTCATATGGTGTTCCCCCTAAATATAAATTTGTAAATATAAACTATGTTTTTTCACTCTACATCTTTGGTAGTTCTGTTTACAGGGGAATCAGATGTGATGAATTAGTCCTGTTATGTGAAGAAACAACAGCATGCAAATTCTGGGTGCTTTCTGGTGACTGAATTGTCAATACAAGGGGTAACCCAAGAAGCAATATACCATCTGGTAGTCTTAAAATGGATTTCACTAAAACAACCTAATGGAGTAAGAAACATCCCTATATTTGTATTGCTTGTGATTATGAACTTGAATTTCCAGTTGAAACAGAGTCAGCTAGAGCCATGTACCATATGGTTATCCAAACTATATTCCCCAGCTACACAGCTGTCCTTCATATAGATGAATGCAAAGAACACATGGCAGAATATATAATGTAATAAATATGTTTGGATAAATATGGGGAAAGCTGTTAACATGGTTCATCTCAATAAGAAATGCGTAGTGTTTATGAATATACATATTTTAAGTGAAAATTCTGGCAGATTCTCTTTACACTCAAATCCAAAAAGTGTTATTTCTATTTAGAAGCTTGACCATTTTTATTAAGTCATAATAAAGGTACCTGGTACCACAGCAGCTCAAAATTAAGACCTGTTTGAATAGAGGCTCTGTACAGTAACACCATAGTTTCAGTATGACATTATCCAGCTTTTCAACAAGTCTTACAACTCCTTTAAGTAAAGTCTAAGTGATGCTATTGCTATAATGATTGACAAGGTTGTAAAATTTCAAAGTTTGGAGCAAAACTAGATTTCCTTCTAAATGAAGAGTAGCTAGAAGGCTATTGGGAAAATGAACAGACAATGAAGACACTGGACTTGTCCAATTTTAGCAGTTTTAACTTAGTGATGTTTTTGTTTAACATTTTAGAAAATGTTTTTCTGAAAAGGTGTATATGAATGTTTTTATGAAAGTCGAGACAATGTAAAGATGACCACAGACAATCCTAAATGAACTCAGTAATTACTGTCTTGCACACTGCTACATGTGTTGTTACAGATTAAGGGAGCCCAAGGTCAGAAGGTTAGATATGTGTCCCTTTTTTCTCAAATGACCATCTAAGTTAGCTAGCCATGTCCCTGCATGGCATAGAGCTCCAGGATATTTCCCTATGTGCCTTGTATGTGAACTAGTTCTGCCAGTGAGGAACAGTCATTTACTAGAGACTTCTCCAATGAAGCCAATAGGACCATCCACAGCAGTAAGAGTCTGGAAGGTCAGTTTAATTATTATTTATTCACAATCTAAATTTGTATTTATACTATGAAAGCAACGTAGCCTACCCTTTCAATGTGACTCCAAAGTCCAAATTTAAAAAGTAATTGTAAAATTGCAACCCTGGAAAGAAGAAAACATAGGAAGAGATATATTTTATTGTAAGTTGCCATATTTCTAAAATAATATTTGTATAACACAAGTTTCTGGTTACCTTCCTTTCAACATTGAAAACTTTTAAATATGCTCATTTAACAACGTCAAGATAACTTTCAGACTTCGAGGAAGCAAACAGTAACTTGCTGTATTTGTCCAACAACTTTATTATTGCCATGGATCACATTTATGAAGACATCATAAAGTTACAAGGAGTTGTAATAAAAAAAGCAGTTCCAACAATGTAAAGTGGTCCATTATATGTTCCAAATGACAACTTTATTACTGCAGTGGACCAGTACAGCAATTACAAACAGGAAATATATTACACATAACTTGTTTTGAGACAGAATGCTACAATAGGCCCAAATAATACCATAAAAACATATAATTCCGTGACACATAATAATTATTTGAGGTTACAAAGTAAGAAAGTAAGCTATTGTAACTTAGCAATCTGATTAAAAAAAAAGTGGTAACAAAAGCAAATTTATCAATGGAAACATGACTAATTATTATTATTTAGTTATTATTGATGGCTGCTTGGTAATTATAATTAACAACTGTAATTTTTCTCATTATATATATTAATGCTTATTAACGTATTGTCAAGGATCAAGGAGCCCTAAGCTAGGACACACTGGTTCTATATGCTGTACTAACTTAAAATGAAATTACAACCCATACCCAAAAGACCTTACAGTACAAGTAAAGGAGAACACGTAATACATGGAAAAAGATTGTTGGGGAAGACATGAAAACATGAGAACCGTATGGGAAGCAAAGGTCTTGGTAATAACGTGATTTAAATGTTACACATTTTTGACAGACCTCACACTGATGCTGAGTTTTATGGAGGACTGAGGTGAGGATAACTAAGTAACTTTGAAAATGTTTATACGTAGTTCTTCTCAAGCACAAAAGAGAGTATAATGGTGTTTCCTGCAAGATGTAAGAGGTAGATGATGGAGACATTCACCATAAATCTTTTCATCCTTTCCAGTGTCATTCAGTGAATAAGAGAATACATGTATTGTAAGAAGCCATGAAAGGGATTGAAGGAGAAAAAAAAAGAATTTTAAAAACAGAGAGCACAGTGCTTCCATTCATCTACTCAAAACAGAAAACCCCAATACAGAGTCATTTAAAAATGTATTTTAATTAGAAGTATGGTGGATTAAAAATCCCAGATGCCAAAAAAAATTTGCACTTAAGGTTCCAGAGCAAATGTTAATCAAGCAGTTGATTATTTTTATTATGAAAATTATTCTCAGATTTGGTTTTTGTGTGTTTGTGTACATTAATATTAGAAAGTGTAAGTAAAATCAAGATTAAAAAGTAAACAATTTACAAATATAACTACATAACTTAATCACATTTCAAAGCACACTTACTGAAAAATTGAGACAGCAAAAAGGAGCAAGACATGCATTTTTGAACAGATGGTGCTATATAAGGTCACACAGATATAATTGAGGTCAGAATTTGGCCACTGTAGGAATAGACGCTCTCAGCGAAAGAGGTGAATATCCTCCTGTGTTTTTCATTAATTACTCAGTGCCATTCAGTCACAGTGTTGTCTGTCGTAGATCCTCTCAGCAATCCCTTGTCCATACAAGCCTTTCTCTAGAATATTCCTCCAATACCATGCATTTAAAGAAAAATTCTGCTTGTCAACACATTGACTTTCTTTTCAGCTGCAGAGACACTTGAAAGTCTACTGATATCACCATTTATCTGTCTGTAAGATAACAGCAAGTACTGGGGAACAAAGAGATTAAGGTGAATTTTCATTGCCAATGTCAAAAGAACTGACACAAAACAACAGCTAATTTTTGTGAAAACATAAATGAGTTTCCAAATCAAAGATCAATTTTAAATACTTCATATCAGAGACAGAAGGCAAATCAAGAGACCGGATGTATGTAGCAGAACTGGCTTGCAAAGTTATCTTAGAGAGATGCTGCTCAAATTCTCCTCAGCTTTCAGCATGTAAAACCAGAGCTTTATCGACCTTGCTGTTGATTTTACACACTGTATCTGAGACCAGTGTTTGCTTTGTGAGTTTTTTCAGACTTAGCATAAAAATATATGATATTAAATAACACTGTATACAGCAAAGCATGGATTCATTATTGCATTTATTTCTAGCAGGAAGTCATTAACTTTTGAATGCTAGTTAGAAAGCATACCACAGCAATCAAACCAACTGAGTTTCTACATGGGCCTCAAAGCATAATGTAATGCTGTTTCAAGTCCTACAAAATACTGTCTTCACAGCTGTGCAGGCTCAGCCTGCAGATGCAACCATCACAGTCAATACTTTTATTTGAATGACACCCATATCAAAGTGTTTTTCTTTCCTAATAGTCCATTTAATCTGGCTAAAAGAAAATAGTACTTGAAAAATATTGTTAATGTATCGATTTTAGGAACATGTTTGATTATATTTTCCCTTTCACTTATTACTAAATTACTTTCCTGAAAATATTATCCTCTGTTTGCCTTCAGCTAACATTAATGCGGATCATTATTTTGGCCCTTTTCCCTTCCCAAACAGCTTTACACAGAAATACGTGGCAGAAATAAGAACAGTAATATGAGAAATAAATCAGCTAACAGTATTTGCCTGAGTAAAGGTTGCTCTAGACTACTTGTAGTTTTGCTTTTGGGAACTGGTTGAAACAAGGCCATGCTATCACTAAAGTCAAACTCAATACTGTATTTTATTTTTTGTGACTTCTATAATAAAGGATAAGTTTCTTTTGTGAAAACCATTTAATTACAAAGTCTGTGGACTGTTTTGTTATAATAAAAATAATATTGCTTCAGGCTTTTTAAACCAGCTTGGGTACACTCAGAATTTATGCATGTCTACAAAGCTTGAGCTTGTCACACATGATCTCCTCTTACTACAAATACAAGACCAGCAACATTGCTGGAAAAGAGTAATTGAGTTTGGCCCATTATACATTGGAAAAGAGTAACGAGAATGAGCTGAAAAAGTATATTAAAGAGAGTATATTTTCTATCCACTTCCTCTGGTAGAAGCAGAAGCCACCTTTTTTCACATTGTTCAGAAATAATAGGTGGCTGATGACCAGTGAGTGCTTGAACACAACCAGCCCTGAACACAAAGCGGTGCGTTATGCCGACAGCAGGCAAACCTACCGACCTGAACACAGCCAGACTACGATGGCAACATGTCAAATGGTTTTAAACTATTGCTAATGGTTTATAATTAAAAGCTTGAACAGCAGGGGCAGAATTAAGAAATTACTTGTTATATGTTTTATGATTTCTATAAGGCAAGGGTTTTTACAAGTTCTTCCATGAGCTATTTGCTATAGTACATTTGCAGAAACATCTCTGTGACATTAAGACGTTTTTTACAACAACATGCGTGCTGACGAGGTGGCACATAGAGATGCTGGACACGACTCTCATGAGCCTACATGGAGCCGGCTTCTGAGCACACTTCCCCTGGTAC
>NW_010306690.1:396-1285 GCF_000700745.2 Antrostomus carolinensis | reverse complement strand
GCCAGGATGCCCTTGGCCTTCTTGGTCAACTAGCAAGGTGGACATTCACTGTGGACAGTGAGTGGCTGCTCAGGACTGGGCCAACTGAAGGTGCTCGGTTATCTCCAGCCGCTGGAGAAGCGCTGGTGCATCACAGAGCCGAGCCCAATGTGGGGCTGAACTTGGGGTCCCAACATGCCGCTGATCCAGCCACCTCCTCGAGCTGCTCGTGGCATTTCCCAGCCCCCTTTGGAGCCGGGATCTGCACTGGTAAAGAGGAGTCGATAGATGGGAACAAGAGATCCGAGCGAAGGCGCGTCGAGTGCGAACCTGTGAGGGGCAATAAACGCGGCTCCAGCCTGCGCTGATGGTAATTGTCACTCCCGTTCTATCGATGAGCAGTTTATTAAACCATAAAGCAAGGCAGTGAGCGCAGAGAGCGGCTTGAGAGATAATTAAACATAATAAGGGTTTCACTTAATCCCACAAACCCCAAGGGAGGCCCAGTTAAGACTGAATACCCTCTTTGCACTGAAAGGCACAGCCACTTAGGAGCACTTCCCGGTAGGAGATTCCAGGATGGAGAGGAAGGTAGGTCCCATCTTCACTTCTGAAAATATATATATATATATAATTATTAGTAGTATTATTAGTATTATTATTTTCTTTGTGCCTTTAAAGCACTTTGCTTATGAAGCCTGAACTCTGACTTTCAAAGAGGTTTGTAGTTTATATTTTTGCTTTGTGGTAACGAGCAGAACCTCTCATGAGGGATGCTGAGAAAGGTGGCGAGGAGGGATGGAGAGCAGGAGGGGTGGTGGTCCCCGTGTGCTGAGGAGGGATGGAGAGCAGGAGGAGTGGTGGTCCCCATGTGCTCCTCATCTCCCTGCACACAACACTCATTTCTTGG
>NW_010306690.1:0-351 GCF_000700745.2 Antrostomus carolinensis | reverse complement strand
TGAGTGCGAAGGGCTGAGACGATGCCAGAGCAGGTGATGAAGGAGGGAGGCAGCTTTGGCAGAGTGAGAACAATTATGGCAAATCTGAGATTAATGACAGAGGCCAGAGCAGGGAGAGGAGGGGAAAAAAAAGTCTCGTTGAGCTGTAATTTGGGTCTGGCGCTGGCGGGACCTGGACTGGTGGAGGATGGGAGGAGACCGGGGAGCGGAGCCCGCACCTGGGCGGAGAGGAGCGGGAAGGATGGGACTGAGCCGGGCGGGAGGGCAGCGAGCCCGGCATCAGGGGGTGCTCTGGCACCGGCAGGGAGGGTGTCTGGCCCCGGGGGGGGGTATCTGGCACTGGGGGGCTCC
>NW_010306689.1:372-632 GCF_000700745.2 Antrostomus carolinensis | reverse complement strand
AAGTGACACCAAAATGGGGACACTTTCTGTCCCCTTACTCCTTCCGCAGGTACGTGGCCACGCCGCTGGCTGGGCTACTGAATGTCAAGGAGAAGATCAGGTTAAAAGCCACCCCCAACGCCGTGCTGGAGAAATTCTACGCTGCCACCACCAAACACCCCAAGCAGGTGAGGGGAAAGGGGGTCCCTAAAAGGGGCTGGAGGAGGGCGAGCAGCAGATCTGGGGCTCCACAGCACAGTGGTGACATCCTTGTCACCCCC
>NW_010306689.1:0-266 GCF_000700745.2 Antrostomus carolinensis | reverse complement strand
CCAGGTGAGCCCCTGTGCCCGGTGTCACCGTCCCCCTGTGGGTCACATCCCTGCTTGTGGATGGGGTTGTGGGGGCACCCGCTTGGCCGGGAGCTGCCCTGGGGGGGTGGAATATGGGGCCGGTGGGTCCATCCTTCTCCCTCCCTCTCCCCGGTGCCCGGCTGAGGACCGTCTGCTTCCTTTTTCCAGTTGGCGATTCACCTTTTACCTTCTTGCTTTCATTGCTGGCATGGCTGTCATAGTGGATGTGAGTATTGCCTCCCCCC
>NW_010306688.1:660-1019 GCF_000700745.2 Antrostomus carolinensis | reverse complement strand
CGGGGGGGCGGCAGCGGTGGGGTGGGACGGCAGCGGTGAAGTTCTGCAGCAGGTTGTGACTGGCCATGAGGAGGATGGGCACCGCCAGCAACGCCGTCTGCACCACCTGGAAACGGCCCAGACCCCCGACCTGCGCCAGCACCACCCCGAACGGCATCGTGGGACACGCCGGGGGACACCACGGCCACCCGCCAGGGGACACGGCCACCGGGCACAGGGACACGCTGGAGAGGAAGGTATGGAGAACATCAGAACTCGTGGGGACACCACCAGCCATGGGGACATCATGAGACACAGGGACACCAGGACATGGGGGGACACCAGCACCCATGGGGACATGGGGACATCAGGACCTGCGG
>NW_010306688.1:0-298 GCF_000700745.2 Antrostomus carolinensis | reverse complement strand
GGGACACCAGGACATGGGGGGACACCAGCACCCATGGGGACATGGGGACACCAGGACATGGGGGGACACCAGCACCCATGGGGACATCAGGGCATGGGGAACATCATCACCCATGGGGACACCAGCACCCATGGGGACACCATCACAGGGGACATTGCCACCCATGGGGACGTGGGACACAACCATTGTGTGGACAACAGCAGCAGGAGCCTTGAGATGGGGACACCAGGACATGGGACACCAGGACGTGGGGACACAAGGACATGGGGACACAGGGATGGGGACACCAGGACATGGG
>NW_010306687.1:1252-1559 GCF_000700745.2 Antrostomus carolinensis | reverse complement strand
GTGGCCCTGGGGTCACCCTGCTCACTGGGGGATCAGCCTGAAGCTGTGGCTGAAATTGGGGTCCCACCCAGTGCTGTAGGAATGGGGACTTGCTCCCCAGTGCCCGGCTGTGCTGGGGTGGCACTGGTCTGTGTGAAGCCCTCCCATGCCAGCCAGTGTGGTCATCAGCCCTGAGCCCCCCGGCCGTGCTGGTGACATCCCCACTCTGGCACAGGATGGGTGCTCCCAGCCCCAGGGCAGGGGCTGCTCTTGTGTCTGGTTGGGGGGCTTGGGGAGCTGGGCTTGGACCAGGCAAAACCCTCAGAGA
>NW_010306687.1:0-1186 GCF_000700745.2 Antrostomus carolinensis | reverse complement strand
GATGAGGTGCCCCAGGATGGGCAAGAAGGGTCCCCAAGGTGGGGGACACCTGGTTGGCATGGCTCATAGCCTGGAAAGCATTCACCTTCCAGCAACACCGTGGTGGTGTGGGACATGATGGGACAGCCTGGCAGGGTGGAGGGAAATCTGGTCCTCACATGGTGGCTGGCAGGAGAGGACAGTGGCCCATACTGAAGGAGATGCTCTGCCATGAGACATCCCATCCTGGCTGGAGGCAGGAGGGCTTGGTGCATGAGACACCCTCCACCCTACATGCTGCTCAAGATGTCCCCATGGGGGATGTGTCAGCCCATCACCCCTCCTCAGGCCACTGCCAGCAGTGATGGCAGCTCGGTGCTGCCAGCTGCCAAGCACATGGTTCCCGCTGAGTCAGGGGCATCCCGAGCGGTGGGATCCTGCTCTTTCACAAGGAGATATTTCCCCAGCCATGATGTTCCCACTCGTAATCCCTCCCTGTCCCTTCACACCGACCTCCTAACGAGGTCACGTTCCAGCTTGGAGGCTCCCAAGCCCTGATTCCAGTTAAAACCTGGTGTTTGGAGCCAGCCATGGGTACAGCTCTCGCCGCGGGGCTCCCGGGGAACCCCTCACTGAAGCGAAATCACAGGAGGCTCCTGCAAAACCATCTTCAGGTGCCACAGCACTCTGCATGGGGCTGAGAGCGAGTGGCTCTTTTTGGAGCTACTGCTTCCAAGGTGATGGAGAAGAGCATCTCCTGGCCCGGCTCCACCATGGGGGGTTGTATCCTGGAGGATTTACTATCCCGATGGAAGGAGCCCCGAGGGCTGGTGCGGCAGAGCCGGTTGGCAGAGAGGGGCTACACCGCGGGGCAGAGGGGGCACGGCCACCGGCAGCCAGGTGCTAACCCGCCACCTTCTCTCCTCTCCAGGTGGCTATGGATTGCCCTACAGCACGGGTAAGCTGCCCTACGGTGAGTGCTCGTAGCCCTCTCTCCGCGGTTGTAGCTCCTCACAGCACCGGCTGCCACCTTGGCCTCGTGGCCACTGACTCCTGGGGCAGTGTGAGGGGCCTCCCGCTCCCAGGGCGAGGTGGTCTCTCAGGGGACATGTGCCTTGTCCTGCTGTGATGCCTGTGGACCCAGCTGGGAGCATCCCGGCTCTCTGGCATCCCACACCATGGGGCTGGTAGCCATCGGCTGGGGGGG
>NW_010306686.1:0-508 GCF_000700745.2 Antrostomus carolinensis | reverse complement strand
GTGTCTGTAACGTGCTTGGTGTCTGCAACACGTATTGAGCGTCTACAACACATGTTCAGTGTCTACAATACATGTTCAGTGTCTGCAACACATGTTCAGTGTCTACAACACATGCTCAGTGTCTGCAACATGTGCTCAGTGTCTGTAACATGCTTGGTGTTTGCAACACGTGTGCAGTGTCGTTTTTGGTGTCTGTAACACACGTAGAGTGTCTGCAACACGACCAGTGTCTGGAACACGTGTGTTCAATGCATGTAGCACATGCTTGGCGTCTGCAACACGTGCTCAGTGCATATAACATGTGCTTAGTGTCAGCAACACGTGTTGAGTGTCTGCAACACATGATCAGCCTCTGCAACATGTGCTCAGTGTCTGTAACACGTGTCTGCAACACATGCTTGGTGTGTACAACGTGTGCTCAGTGTCTGCAACACATGTACGGTGTCCACAACACATGCTCAATGCCTGCTAAGCGTGACCAGTGTCTGTAACATGTGCTTGGTGTCTG
>NW_010306685.1:2441-2761 GCF_000700745.2 Antrostomus carolinensis | reverse complement strand
GGCACGGGGCAGAACGGTCGTCGGACTATGGTTTTTCCACACTTTGGGAATTGTGGGCTTGTTCCAGGACTGTGAGCAGGGAGGGGGGAGGATCCTGGGCCCCGGAGAGGACTTGGTCAGTTCTGCTGCTGAATCTTGCCTGTATCTTCTGCCTGGGGGCAGGGGGCTCGCCCCGCTGGGCTCGCTTTCCCAGCAGAGACCCCGGCATTCGCCTGGTTCCACCCAAGCGGTTCCCCATCAGTTTATTCTGCTGGTTGGTTTCCCAGGGACCGGAGCAATCGGCCGGGCGCAGCAGGGTGGGCACAAGCTGCTGGCCCGCA
>NW_010306685.1:1412-2390 GCF_000700745.2 Antrostomus carolinensis | reverse complement strand
GGGGGATCCGCCAGCCCTGCCGGGTTGGTTCCAGCCTCCTCGGCGCGATCCGCGCGTCTGCGACACTCACCGTCCCCCTGGCCCCGCTCGGCCAGTCCTGGAAGGAGCCCACAATGGAGTGTGAGGTAGAGCACGGATGGTGACCGCAGGACAGTGTTTCTCAGGTTATTTCCTTCCTTCCTTCCTTCTCTTATCTGCAATGACTTAAATGAGTGCGAGATGTCCTTCTAGCCGGAGGTCTGCTGAGCTTGCCGAGTCTCTGAGGGAGATTTAGACCCCACTGCTGCTACGGGACCGCTTAGAACGAAGGTCTAAGCAGGACACTTGCTCCGTTGTCCAGCTGCCACCTGTGCCTACCGGAGGCTGAGCAGCCTCGAGGGTGAGCACTGGATGGCAAACTTGCTCCCTGTGGGACAAGGGCTCCCCAGAGAAACAGGCAGAGCTGCCTGGAAATTAGTAGTGTAGTGATATGGAATGTGTTATTTCACAGGAATAAATTCCTTCTGATCAGACAGACAAAAAACTGGCAATCTGTACAAACTCAAAAGAATCCATTTTCAGAAAAATAAATTACTAAGGGGAGAGGAGGGTCCATTTCTCAATAAATATGTGATTCAGCTCACCTAAGACTTGGAAATTATCTGGGGACGGGAATCTAACATTTGGGTCCACAAAGGATATTCTAGATACATCTGCAGCCCCAAACCTCCCCAGGCTCCCTTCTGCCCTTCAAAGTCCCACATCCTTCCAAGCCGCAGGTTCAGCTTCTGGTCGGCTGGACGCACGGGGTGTTGGTACGGTTCAAAAACGTGTCCTTGTGCCTGAAGTCCCAGGTGCTTGGAGTGTAAAAGAAAACAGGTCTTTTGGATTCCACCTTCTAAAACTAAAGTACCCGCCGCTTCACGGGAGGACGATGGTGGTCCTGAGCAGGATGCCGCTGGGAGCCTCGGTCTAGCCGGTAAAAATTGTCTTCTCAAA
>NW_010306685.1:1041-1330 GCF_000700745.2 Antrostomus carolinensis | reverse complement strand
ACCCCCCCCCGCCTCGCGGTAGCCAGCGATGAGCTGCCGCACGGCGCTGATCTCCGTGGGGCTGAGCTGGGCAGCCTGCATTCCCCTGCTGGTGCTGTTGGAGGGGGCCGTGCTGGAGGACCCACCTTTCATGCTGAGATCGGTTGGACCTGCCAAGGAAAAGCAAGAGGGAAGGTCAGGAAGAGTCGCCTTGTCTGTGTCTGTCCCGCTGCCACAGGATCCCCCACTGCTCCCAAAGCTCCACACCAGCAGGAAGGTCCCTGCAAAGTGTGGTGCCCTGGACAACAGG
>NW_010306685.1:0-558 GCF_000700745.2 Antrostomus carolinensis | reverse complement strand
GGCGAAGCCAGAGCCCAAAGCCTTTGCCCCATCCCACAGCTCTCGCCTGGGTGCCAGGGAGTCACCAGGTACCACGGGGCCCCCCCACGTGCCCTGCTCAGCCCCAGGTTACTCCGCTCTGTTTTCTTGCTCCCAACTCAGCCGACCCCTCAAGCTTTCCCTGCGCTCTCCTTCTGCCTTCCCGTCCTGCAGCCTCAGTCCTGCTCCCACACGGCCCCAGCCCCTCGTCCCCCTTCTGACCTGTGGCAGGAGCTGGTTGTGCCCCAGGAACCTCACCAGCCCTGTTCCTGTCCCCATCTCCAAGAGCAGCAACACGGGCTGGGAAAGGAACGGCTCATAGCAGTGAGATCTGGGCAGCGATAGGCGCCCGCTCCTGTTAATAATTAATAGCTGGTACAGATTCTCTGGAGTTTTTTTCAGTGACACTCCTTCCCTCCACCAGTGCCACCCAGACCGTCCTTCCGAGTTCAGTTCAACAATTAACCGCCTGCTGATGAGGCAAACTGAGCAGCCGGGCAGAGGCCTCCGTCGGCTGCCGAAGAGGAGCTTTGGGAGCAG
>NW_010306684.1:0-582 GCF_000700745.2 Antrostomus carolinensis | reverse complement strand
AGGGCTCTGGGGGTTCCTGAGCCCCTCCTCATTGTTGAAGATGGCACTGAATGTCTCTGCTTTGTCTGTGTCCCTGTTGTGAGGTGACCATGCTCGTCAAGTAACGGGCCAATGTTATTCCTGGTCTGTCTTTTGCTATTAACATATTTTAAAAAGCCCTTTTTATTGACTTTCTCAATACTAGCCAGCTTTAACTCTAATTGAGCTTTGGCTGCACAGATTTCCTCCCTGCAGTGGTGAACAGCATCTCTGTAGTCCTCCCACATTGCCTGAACTTGCTTCCACTGGCCATACACTGTCTTTTTCTGCCTTCTAGAAAAAGAAGTTCTAGAAGAAGATCCCTGCTCAGCCAAGGTGGCCTTCTGCCTCACCTGCTTGACTTCCGGCATTTTAGGATTGCCTGCTCCTGTGCTCTTAGGAGGTGATATTTAAAAACTGACCAGCATTGATACACCCCTTCACCTTCAAAAGCTTTTTCTCAGGGGATGTTACTAAGTAGTTTCCTGAGCAAGTCAAAGTCCGCTCTCCTCATATTCAAAGTTGAAGTCTTGCTGGTTGTGGTGGGTTGACCCTGGCTAGAGG
>NW_010306683.1:731-994 GCF_000700745.2 Antrostomus carolinensis | reverse complement strand
ATCCCTGTCCCTCCAACCCCATCCCATGTCCCACCCTCATCTCCCACTCCCCAACTCACCCACCCCTAGATCCCCACAACAACCCCCCAAACCCAGTGGGAAGGCAGAGTGGGGATGAGCAAGGAGCAAGGGTGTTCAAGACCCCCCCCATAACAAAAGCGACGGCCCTTGGGGACATGGGGCTGAGCAAACCCCCGTGCTGGGGGGATAACGGACACACGGTGTCACCCAACCACTGCAGAGCTGACCCATGGCCTCCACGC
>NW_010306683.1:0-553 GCF_000700745.2 Antrostomus carolinensis | reverse complement strand
GAGGAGCACCCGGCTGCAGCAGACAGCCCCCACCGTGCTGCCAGGACTGTGGTTGGGGAGGGGAGATGCATTAAGACCACACACACACTTTATTCCCAGCCACCTTTATTGGATCAGCGGGATAACTGGGTTAAGGGAATTGGTTTATCCCATTAGGTCGCACTGCAAAGGCCGCTTGCCCGAGCTGGCCTCACCGCCTGGGGCGTGGGGTGCTCTGCGGGACAGGCACGAGGTGTGGGTCAGGGTGGGGGACAGTGAGAGCCCCCGTGTCCTTCCTGCACCCCCCCCTGCCGTGGGGCTGCTGGCTCCAGTGGGGGTCCCAAATACAGCCCCATTCTGCCCCACACGTCCTCCTGCCAGCTGCAAACATCTGGCCCCATTGGTGCTTGCACAGGGGACCCACCAGGTCCCCAACTGCACTGAGGACAGAGGGACAGGGAATGACCCCCCCACCACGGGAACTGGCAGTGGGACACGGGGAGGTGCCAGTTGGACACAGGTTCTGTGAGTTCCCATTACCCCAAAAACCATCCCATCCACTGCTCCCAGCACC
>NW_010306682.1:0-4037 GCF_000700745.2 Antrostomus carolinensis | reverse complement strand
TGTGTGTGTGTGCAAATATGAGCTATGTGATGTACCATGAATCAAAACTATTGTTTTAGGAAACACCATGTGTTCCAGCAGCAGACTTGGTATGAATTTATACATTTGTTTTAGGTTTTGTGGATTTTTTCCCTCTTTGTAGGATATGGGTCCTCACATCTTCCAGACTTGTCCCTCTGCAAACTATTTTGACTGCAAAGCAATGTCCATTGGTGCTCGTTCACAGTCAGCACGAACTTACTTGGAGAGACACATGACTGAGTTTACTGACTGTGAGTAATGAAGCCATGTCTATCTAATGGTATTTGTAATTATGCAGTTTTTCTGCTGCTGCTCCGTTCTTTTGCATTTAGTAAGGCAAGAAGATAAATTTGGACAGCCAAGTTTGGCATAAGGGTAAACCTGCATCAAGATGAAAGTGGTAAAGCAAATATTACAAATCTTCATGTCTTAACATCTAAATGCTTATTATATCTAATGAAAAGAGAAGTTGTGCTCAGAAAAACAGAGGAAAGGCCTCTGCCCTCTTTAACCCAGGGAAAGAACAATTCTTTCCATATCAGAGCAGGGACAGTATGTCAGGGCAGTTATTTAGGTGATGGCGTTTAAAATGGTGAATTTATTTTTATATGAAGCAGTGATGAGGAGGCGACTGAATGGCTTCTTAGGCAAAAAGTAGTGTGGTTATCACTGCACTGGAGGCAGAGCAGGTGCCAAAACCAGACGTGTCCAGACTCAAAAGTAGGGAAGGGTTGGTTTCTCAGGGTATATATTTTTATAACCAACGCTGTGATTAGTACCAGTAGTACTGAAGGAGCGGAGTTCTGGAAGTCAGGCGAGCCAGGGTGTCTTTCTTGTTGAGTAGGAAGAAGGGGAAGTGAGTGTCTAGAGATGTATTTAACATGTATTTAGTAAATGTCTTTGATTTCATTTTAAGGTAATCTAAATGAGCTAGTTAAACATGGACTGCGTGCCCTCAGAGAGACTCTTCCTGCTTAACAGGATCTGACCACCAAGGTAAATACCAGGTTTTCTTAACAAGAATTTTTCCTGCCGTTGTTATTAGAAATTACTGTGAGAAAATTCATATAAGATATAGCTGGCACTGAAATTTGGAAGCTGAACACTGGTAGATAGTATCATCTTCATTTCATACGTCAGCATTTTATTTACAGTTTCCTTAATTATCTCAGATTTAATTTTCTTAAAAAATATACTTTCTCTAAATAAGACATTGTTTCCCTGGTTACTTTGTTCTATTTTAGACTTTGTTCAGTGTTTAAGATACGTTACATGCAAGTAGAATCATGACTTTGCATTGTAAGCACAGTCAGTAATTCACCTGGGAGGTGAGGGAAGGTGATGCACAAGCAGTTGATTGAGTATCCTCAGCATCAAGTTGAAGAAGTTGCAGAAGCTTTTGACAATGAATTGGGGAACTGTTGAACAAGAAAATTTTAAGGATTTCCATTAGTTGGTGTTCTGCTTGTGGCTGATCTACCCTTTTCCATGTTTAAATTATTTTATTCTTAGCCCACCTTGTCTTTTAAAAGTTAAAATAATAATGCAAAATAAGATTAAAGTGTGGAAAAAATCATATATGCTATTAAAAATAAAACAAAAAATTGAAAGAAATTGAAGTCCTTGAAAATTGACTTTACTTACAAGATTCTGAAACATGGTAGCTTTTGTAGGGAGTAAACCTGCCTCCCTTTCCTTTTCTAGTACAACCTAACAAAGAAGGAGCCTCTCAAAATTTCCTGTTTTCCTTAAGTAGACACAAACAACACAATGAGTCTCTCTATCATAGGAGGAAACTTCTACCCATTTCACAGGCAAAGCTGTAAAGCCACAGAGTTACCAGCAGAAAAATGCTTCTCACTTTTTTCAAAACTTTGCTTAACAGAACGTTTCCATTGGAATTGTTGGCAAAGACATGGAGTTCACCATCTATGACGATGATGATGTAGCACCATTCCTAGAAGGTCTTGAGGAGAGACCACAGAGAAAGGTATGTGTGTTAGATATGAATAAATAGGCCTTGCTGAAAGACAACACTTTTTAAATACGACACATCCCATTTATGTTTACAACATTGAATGCTCTCTAATATTATAGTAGAGTTTTAGGAGTGTGCAAACCATATAATCTTAGCTGAGACTGAGATGCCTATTGAATCGATACATGCTGAGTTGTTGACAGTTACCTTCTTTCCTCATCTATGATCAAGTACTGGTTTTCATTTTTTTGTGGGAGCATGGGCTGCCTGTGTTTCTCATGCCTGCCCCAGGATGCATTTTTAGTTGTCTAATTACCAGCTCTGTCCTGCTCCATGCTTAATTTGGGTAACACTGCTTTGTGAGCTGTGTGCTGACACGAGCCACATGGTGCACTCATGATGCTCAGTCCAGGATAAAGCTGATCTGTCAAGTGTTGTTTTCTGCCCTTTTATAATATATATTTTTTTCTCTCTTCAAGCTTGCTCCGCCTGCTGACGAACCTGCAGAAAAGGCAGAGGAGCCCATGGAGCACTAGTTGGTGGATGAGTTCCTCTGTGTTAATGTATGTCTAATTATACAGGAACATTTATCCATTTGCTGGTAACTTTATCCTCGCCTATATGCGTTTTATGCTGATACATTCTGAGGATTACTCTTAAGAAAGAAACCAACCCACCTATCCTTAAAAGGTAGACAGGAGGTCACAATTGGGTGTATTTTCTTTGACAGGAAAGGTGTAATCATTTTCTAAATAGTACATGATACTGTTTTTTAATGAAAAGCATACTGTCTTTAACTTGTAAGGACAAGTGGAAATAAATCACTTTCTTGGAATCTGCTGTGGGTTTGGTTTTCTTGCTCTGAACAAACACCTATTCCAATACTTCTGTCATATCAAAGTGCCATCATGTGTTTGTCCATTTGTCAATGCGAGCTTTTACTTACTGTGTATAAACATGGTTCCCTTGGAAACTTGAACTGAGAGGACTTCAAAATGCCTACAGAATGTTGTGGAACAAATAGGATGTAGCATGTTGTCATTGTCTCAAACTTAACTTGAAAAGACATTTCTGGTTGTGAGTGTTTGCCAGGAGCTTTGTAGGCTGAATAAGCGTGAAGCTGCCAGCCAGCTTGTGCTCTGGTTTTTTTGAGTTCTCTGCTTTAGTAAACCCCAGCTCACGTGGAACCAGAACGAATCATTTTATTTCTTTAGAGCTATCAGACAGCCATGTCCTAGCGAAGGGCTTTCAGCTCACTAATGGCCTAAATTGAAGTAACGAGGGAAACACAAAATTCCCATGAGCTATGGAGTCTCTACACGGCTGCTGACTCAACAGGCTCCGCAGGGCTCTGTCCCTCCCCACCCTCTGATGGGCCCCTGGTGCCTGTTTGCATTCCAGCTGGATGCCACAAAATTTGGGGCTGACAGTGAATTCTTTAGGGACACCTGGCAGGGCAGCACAGCGTGTCTGTGCTTCCTATGTGCAGAATGGGTGTGACGCTGTATTTTAGGCAAAATTAGTTTGGCGTTATGTTTGTTTTCATTTTCCATATTGGATCATTCCATTAGAATTATTCTAAGAAATAAATACAGTGAAAAGGATAAGAACCAAGTTTTTTGGGGTGAACTGATAGAGGGGCTTGATATCCTGTTCAGTGTACTTTAAAAAAAGCAAAAGACTAAAACACTCAGTCTTGTCTTTTATTAATTAATAAAGCATGGTGCTGCTTTGAACAGACCGGGAGGACTGTGTTGAATCTATTTCATTAGTTAAATCGTGACAATAGTCACGGAACGGGCGTGTCAGGGCTGCGTGTTCGGTTTGAAGCACTCAGAGTTGCTTTTCATTTTAGTTTTTCCTTTTCTGTTACTGTTTTTTAAATTATTTTTCCATTATTATTTCCTGTATTGTTTTTCTTTTCTCTTTCCCCGTGTTTTTCCCGTTTACCCCGTTACCTTCCCGTTACTAGTTTTCCGGAAGGTAAAAATACTGACCCCGCCCTCCTACGGGGCCGTGACGTCAGAGGGAGAAGCCC
>NW_010306681.1:0-732 GCF_000700745.2 Antrostomus carolinensis | reverse complement strand
AGGGATGCCTCGGCAAGGATATGAGGGTGCTGCAGCACCTAGGGTGGGGGGAGGCTGTTCCCCGGGGTGCTGCCTGCCAGGGTGCAGGAGATGCTGTCCTGTGGGCTTGGGGACACCTGGGATGCAGCACCATGGGTGCAGAAGCCTGGGGAGGCAGCCTCAGAGGGATGCCTCGGCAAGGATATGAGGGTGCTGCAGCACCTAGGGTGGGGGGAGGCTGTTCCCCGGGGTGCTGCCTGCCAGGGTGCAGGAGATGCTGTCCTGTGGGCTTGGGGACACCTGGGATGCAGCACCATGGGTGCAGAAGCCTGGGGAGGCAGCCTCAGGGATGTGGGTGTTCCCAGAGGGTGGCAGGGGAGTGGGAACCCCGCCCATGTCACCCGCCCATGCCACAGCCAGTTCCTGCCCCTCCAGTTAGGAGGATTTATTGGTTGATAAATGACAACCTGGCTGCTGGCACCTCCTGTTCCCATTCCCACTGCTCCGAGGTGCTTCCTCCCTCGCCTGTGGGCAGTACCTGGGCTGAGGTTCCTGGGCCTTGGCAGACTCAGCCTCTGGGATTTCCCACACACCCAAGTGAATACTGGCAAATCCAGGGGACCTGGGAGCCCCAACAGTCCAGCTCTCCCTCCACCATTCCCCCGGTGCCAGGTGGGGTGCTGGGCCCAGTGGGGTGCAGGCAGAGCACCCTGTACACCCAGGAGCAGGTTCCTCACCCCAGCCACCCCCTCC
>NW_010306680.1:0-1484 GCF_000700745.2 Antrostomus carolinensis | reverse complement strand
TTTTTTCCTTTTTCCATTACGAGCGATTAGATGGTGTCTATTCAAAGTTGCTGATCCAGAGAGAAAATAGGAGTAGATAAAAGGAGATTTCAAGTGACCTCCTCGTCCCTTTCACACCAACCTGAGCCCCAGAATAGCCAAGGATCAACTCGGACAAAAGCCCTTTTCCTTTTCCCTTTCAGCTTCAGAAGATTCAGTGCAAGGGGTTAACAATAAAACATATAACTCTAGCCCCGTTTGGTAGGATCAGGCAATTTTGTATACCTTATTAACTACACCGTTGGATATGCCCGGGCTTCACCCTTAGAAACGTGTGGATATATTTTTTTTTATTTATTTTTTTTTTAAATCGCGTGGCAAAATACATAGCAGTCATTTACATCTTTTGTGTTGTGCTGGAGCGAATTTCTGTGTTTATTCTGTTTCGTTTAAACTTTATCTGAAGCGCATCCCCGTCCTCCCCACGCAGGCAGAACACGCAGTAATAAACATATCTTCCTCCTGACAGTTTAAGTGAAAGCGCCGAGGTTTATTACTCAGATCAACTTCTGATGAGGTAAATATGATTATATCGCTACTGCTGTTACTGGGAAAAAAAAAAAATAAAAAAAAAATAAAACACCAAACTTTTGCACCGTTTTATCTCGGATGCTGGGGAGAAAATGACGTTAAATACTTAAAAAACGTCTTGGAGCCGATCTCTGATCTGCTGAAAGTCCAGCTCGAATCTACTCCTGACAGACTAATCCCCGCAGTAAAAAAGAAATGGGATCTCTGACAGGTAACTATTAAGGAAATGATTATATACTGCCGTCGATTGCGTTGTCAGGACAATCTCACAACTTTCAAACTCGTTTCCAAACGTCAGCTCTTTATCAAAAGCTCCAACCCAATTCGGAATGATAAATAACACCTTCCCCCAAAAAAAATTCATCCCTAACAGAAGCCCCGAGGCTTTAAAAATACAGTGTCAGAGGTGTTTTAAGGCAAAACCTCGTGTTTAATGGCTTTTGTACACTTTTGTTTCTCTTGGCTTCGGCGCTCAGATCACCGCAGCTTTTATTTGTGCCGAAAGTAAATATTTGGCCCTGGATTCACCAGCGTGTTGAAAATGATTCCCAAGATTTGCCTTATATAGGAAGGTTTGATTTGCATTAAGAGGTCATCAATTTCTTTTCCCTGCAGCTCTACTTCGGAATTGCCATGTTCTTTTATGCTGTTAGACAAGTGGCCTTCGGTTTGGGTGCTTTCTCTCCCCTCCCCATGCAGACTTTTTTTTTTTTTACCCTCAGGCACAGATTATTTTTTTTTCCCAATTTTTTCCTCTTTTACTTTTTCCCAAATCTTTTCCTCTTTTTTTTTCATTTTTTCCCTTCTTATTTTTTTCAAATTTTTCCTTTTTAATTTTTTTTTTTCGCTTTGTTCATTTTTTCCCTTTTTTTTTTTTTCTTTTAAATTTCTTTCCCCCAATTTTTTCCTTTTTT
>NW_010306679.1:935-1176 GCF_000700745.2 Antrostomus carolinensis | reverse complement strand
GCTGTGACATGCTGCTCATTAGCCTGATGCCACTCCAGCGGGGGCCAGCTCATCTGGTGGCTGCGCACGCTGCACAGGGCTGGGAGGCGAGGGGTGCTGGGGCAGAAGAGCAGGGGGGACTGTCCACTGCCTCCAGCACTCCAAGGACTGGGAAACGATCTGGCATTGACAGCGGGAGCTGGCAAATACCGTCATGATCCAGTAGTGCCAGTGGCAGGAGCCTCCCCCCCAGCTGCCCCTG
>NW_010306679.1:0-685 GCF_000700745.2 Antrostomus carolinensis | reverse complement strand
CGGGCCCTGCCACCTCAGGAAGGGGAAGGGGTCTCCGTACCTGGCTGACATCGATTGCAGCACCTGCCCTTGTGTTCATACTGCTTATCAAAACATCTTACAGCATCACCAGGCCCCCAGCACTGGAAGAAACAAGACCTGTGAATTCGTACCGCTCCCCAGCGCTCTGGCATAGCCTCACTTCTGCAAGCACGTGCGTGCTAACCCGTGTGCCAACCCACGTCCCGAGGTGACGGCTTCCTCGCCCTGCTCTTCCCATGCCTGCACTAACCACAGACCGCAGCAGAGCCGCCTGCGCTGCCTGATGCCACCAGTGCTCTCTTTGAAGTGGGGTGGCAGTGATTGCAGTAGGGTGGCCCCACGTTTCCTCAGATATCTGAACAGATGCTGATCTTGCATCGCCCCGTGCCCTTGCCAACGGTGCTGTGGTCCTGGGCAGGGCAAGCAGTGATAACTGAGCCTCTGGTGCCCAGAGCACTGCCAGCCCCTTCCCAAGGCTGATGCACCAGCCCTGGGGGGCAGGAAAGCCCTGGGCAAGTGTAAAATCCTCGCCCAGTCAGGGCCATCCCTTGCTCCTTGGAACAGGGGGCAGTGCGCATGGGAAGGGTGGAGAGGGGGCAGGGAATGGGATCTCGGGTGCAGGAGGGCACCCACCACAGTGTACCCTCGCACAGAGCCAGCCCCG
>NW_010306678.1:0-525 GCF_000700745.2 Antrostomus carolinensis | reverse complement strand
GAGGTCCCTTCCCACCCCACCATGCTGTGATATCACCCCACTTTCCTGGGAATTTGGGGGTGAAGAAGGGATTAACGGGCTCTTGCAGCACCGGTGGGATGTGAGAGCAAAGGGGCGAGGAGCTTGGCCTTCCTCCCCGAAAACGAGAGCGTCCTCGCCGAGAGCGTCTGGGCCTTCGCCGGCATCGCCAGGTGAGTGCGGGGGAGCACCCAACTCCCGTCCCCACTCACCCTCCCCTGCGCCCACCCGCCACCTTGTCCCCTCCCCAGGGACGCTGCCATCGCGCTGCTGCGGCGGGGCGTCCCCGGCGCCTTCCTCCTGCGCCCCGAGCCCGGCCTTGGTGCGGGCGCCCTGCGGCGTCGTCCCCTACGGCCTCGTCAGGACCCATCAGGGCAGGTTCTGCGTGGAGGTGAGGAGCTGCGCGGGGTGTGTTTGATGCCGTGTGTGAGTTCACGTCGTGAACTGTTCATGGATGAACTGGTGTGTGATGGACGCACCGTACTGGGCACTGGTGAGGCTGCAGCT
>NW_010306677.1:0-6725 GCF_000700745.2 Antrostomus carolinensis | reverse complement strand
CCCCAGGCCCGGCCTCAGCCCGTCCCCAGGCGCCGGCTTTCCTTCAGCTGGGAAAGCGCGGAGTCTGGATTCGTTTGGTGAATCCCACTTAGCAACTCCACAAAGAGCAACAGGGACCACCGGGCCTCCTCCTGGGACCACCGGGAGTAGGGGTAGGCTCAGCCTGTAGCTCCATGCCTGCCTCCCGTGCAGCTGATCCAAAGACTGACACTATCATCAGCCAGAGGTGGATGAGGCCCTCCATGAACACCCCCGGCTTGCTCAGTTTCTCTGGTGGGCATTATCTGGAGGAAATATTTTTCTGAAGAAAATATTCTTCTGAAGAAACTTGAGATACGTGTGTCACAGTCATGTCATATCTGCCTTAGAAGGGACTTCAGGATTTTTGCCAACTGCTGTTTACACAAAACTCTATTAGAATGGTGTCCCAAGGGGCTGCAGACAGGGAAGAAGGTAGGAACCAGCTGCGCTGGTAAATATTAGATTTCTTTGTGCTACTATGTGTGCCAGACAGAAGAGAGGCTGAGATAATTAAGAACCTCAGTTTTAGGGGGTTGACATGCTGACATGTGTTGACATGCTGACATGCTGACAGGTGTGGCACTGGATCACCTACCAGTGCAAATGGATGGGGCAGGAGCACATGATGGCAATTCTGGTGAATTACCCAGAGTACATATTTTGGTATTTATACTGGCTTTATACTGTCTGGGGGAACTGGCAATATTTAGCTTGGCATAACATTGGTGTGGTATGGACAGAATATACTCAAACCAATATAAACCGGAACATTTTTTTCAGCACATTCAAATAATGTGCCTGCAGCACTTTGCACCATAAGGCTGCAGTGTTTTGGTGCAGTATTCAGTGCCCTAAAACATTCTTCCATACTGCATAACATAATCCCACTGAAAAGCTGAGCTGCAGTAACCAAAGGCTTATACAGAGGGTTCAGAAGTTCTTGTCCTTGTGAACAGCCAGTCAGAACCAGGTACACAGCCAAACAGATTCCTTGCAACACCTAAATACAGCTAAGAGACACATTTATATCAGCTGCTGCGTGTACCTAATGCAGACAAATGCCAGGGGAACAAGGAGCTATTCAGGCTGGCAGTAGGCCAGGACTACGAGATCCTGTCTACTTGCAGATTTGTGTTGGGCTATCTCCCGAGGGCAGCTAGAGCAGGGCTCATTCAGATGTCCTGCTTACTATACTCACTGGCACTCTTTGAGGAGAGACAATTTTCTACATCTGGCTTTCAAAAACTTCTAAATCCAGGTGCCATCACTGGCAGGGACACTGGTAGCAGCAGTGGTGGTGGCCACTGCTAGTGACAGCAGGTCCTATACATGGCTGCAAAGTATACACACTTGAGGAGAATGCATGAACACAATTTGGGAACCTCTCTGCTATGCTACACTAATCAATGCCTTCAAATCACCTTATTAGAAGGCACTGGAGCTAGTCAAGTAATTGTGTGCATCAAATCTAGTCTTCCTAGACATGATGTAGGTGGCACAGTAATATCTAACAATTTTTGTAGTTTGTGGATAAATGTAGGTTTGTATACGTAACTGCTGGGGCACTGTTCTTAATCCTGTGGGCTGGTAGGAGTCAGGAGGGAAGAGACACCCATTAAAAAAGGTTGAAGAGACAAAGTCTGGTCTGCGTTTTGTATAGGCGTATTATCAAGCTGTACCTGTGAAGGCTTGCCATCTGCTGATATTTTGTTTAACGAAAAGTGAAAACGAGAAGAACAAGGACATTTGCATTGCAGTTACTGGGGTGTTAATGGATAAAATGGCAGGTAAAAAAGTTGGTTTGACTCAGAATCTTGAGAACTGCTGCCACTTCATGAAAATAATTCTGTGCATCTCTGTGACAGAAAGCCATCACCATAAACTGCTGTGGTGGCCCAAGAAACTGGCAAAGGCCAGATGCGCCATCTGTCTGGAGCCAGCTACCCCTGGTATCTATGGCGAATGAGTTCCTGATAATGAGGGGGAATATATGCTCTATGCAAATGCTACTAATGGCTTTTCCTGCAGCTGGGTGCCGAAGTTGTTTCCACTTTGATCAATTGCTTCCTTCTCAGTCTGTCTTCAACACTGTTCCAGCTACTGGTACCGTGTATTTCAAGCTATTAATAAAGTCTCTTTCAATATTTGTACTATAAAAACCAGTGGTTTGAGGTACATTTTTTTCAAAACATGACTCTATTGCATTATCATATTTCTTATACAGAAGAGATAAGATACAGATACCAGCACTGATGACAGGCACTGTAGCAAATTGCACTGATAAACCATTAGTACCAGACCAAGAACAAATTTTAGATGCTTTTACCACAATGCTGCCAGATGAAAAAAAATCTTACTCTGTGTTGACCTAGACATGCAAAACCTGAACTTGTTTGAACATTTTCAATCTGTCCTACAGGGCTGTTGAAATAGTTTGTCCACGTCCTGAAGGACAGGGCTGGGAATGCCAGGGAAGAGGGGGAGCTGCTCGTGTTTGGATGCCAAAAGGCAAAGGACAATCTCCTTTGGACAGTGTGGCTAATTCCCACTCCCTTAATGAGCCTTTCCTTCTAAATGGCTATGCGCCTGTTACAGAAGTGTGATTTGTTATTGATGTATGTATATAGCACCAATAGTGTGATAGCAGATTATTGCTACAGGTGGCAAGCAGAGCAAAGCAGAAATGAAAAGAAAAACTACAAAAGTTTAATGTAACAGAAAATTCAGCATGTGTCTTACAAAACCTTTCCTTAATACATCATAGAGAGTTTTGGCCATCTAGCAGATGGCCCTATACAGTGACTATTAGCCTTTTCTCCTTCCCTTTTGAAGTTGAACTGCATTACCTTGCCAACACAGCTGAGCCCACCCCAGCCGTGAGATACCCGAGGCCAAGCTCATGTTTCCATTGTTCCGGTGCAGTTCCCGACGCACCAGACCATCCCGGGATTACACACATCCTGCCAACAGGAGTTACTCCCCGAGGGGCTGTCATAACAGATTATTTATGCCAGCATCACACAATTTTGCTACTGCACTGTGTAAATCTTACGCACCTTTAAAAACAGAAAGGAGATTATTTCTACATTATGAACAGTCGTGCAGACTGGTGATAATGACCGAGTGTGTAGAGCTGCACGGGTATCACAAAGTAACGCCCTGTGCTTCCTACAGAAACAGAGATCGCTATTGTTTATAGCTACAAGTTGGGTGTACACTTCTTTGCTAAAGGATGAGCAGCTGTGGTTTCACTTTGCTCCTCAGGCAAACACGAGATCAAAATTAGATCAAAATGACACATGCTCTCCTACTTTCCTTTTTCTTCTAATGTAAGAAATGAAGTTAGCCACTGTCGCCCTTGCATCAGCTACATACATTTGAGATACTTTGTTCTGTTTCTGAATCTCAATTCTACACTTTAAAAAGAAATATTTTGTGCTTTTATAATCAAAATAAGCTCACAATTAGCAGATATCAAACAATGGTTAGGAATCTCTTATTTTCACTTTAGGGAGAGAGGAATGACAGAAAGGCCAAGGATGGTGATTTCAAAAGTGGTCTGATCTGAGAAACTTTGGACTTTCAAGATCATCCTGGGTTGCCATGGAGGCTGGTAGCCCTTGGTTATGGAAAGCTCTGCAGCATGTATCTGGCCTTGGGTGGGTAAAAGATGAAGTTCTCAAAGGCAGCAGTCACTTTTGACAGTGTTTTGCCTTAAGAAATAGTGCACAATGCACAAAAAAGTGGATGGTGAGCTGAGAGTTGGACCTGTCTACCCACATTTCATGTTCATTTTATGACCTCTTTTACGGTTAGAAAGATGAACTACATAGGCTTCTCTGCAATTCAGAACAAAATTGTATCAGACATACAGACTAGTTTAAGAAGATAACAGCTAATGCTTTTGCCAAGCTCAAGAACGATTACTGAGGCATGAAGCCAGGATATCTTTGAATTCAGATCTCTGTAAGCAACAAAATGCTGCTCTTCAATGACTGCTGGATCAGCTCTGTAACTTGAAAATGGGATTGAAATGAGTGCTAAAATGAAAGTCGTTTTAACACTTCAGTTTCTAAATGAGTTGTAAAATAAGCTTGAACAAGTTTGCATGAGAAACATTTGCTATTAAAACCGTGGGACTTGAGCCAGGCCAGCTGTGCTACTGCTCCTCCTTTGCTCCTGTACCAGCAGGTGCCAGAGGCTACAGAGTCTGGAGGTAGAAAATACGTTTCATTGCTCTCATGTGATTCCCTCAGGCTGACACATGGAGTGGAGTTGACAGGCTCCACGGCAAGCTGTGTCTAGCCTTCTTTGGCTGGAGGGAGGATTGCGGATACATCATGCTTTGAGTGTTGGCAGGAGAGACCGTCAATGTTAAAGCAAAGAGACTTGAGATTACTGACTCTTTAAAGGCAGGGTTGCCAGTGGTATACAAGTTTACAAGAAGCCTGAGACATGGGTCATAAAAAGGTTCCCATTTAGTGAGATGTAATAGACAGCTTGCTATTCACAGGCTGCTGTTTGAGTGAAAGGTGTTTGGGGAAAGTCTAACTTAATCAAGCACTTGAAGTCAGGACTCAAGAGGGCTGGGGTCAAGACACAGAGGAGGTCAAAGATAAGGGTTAGGATATGCAGCAAGATGTAGTGAAGTTAACAGGCAAACAAACGATGTGAGAAGAATAACATGGGTCACAAATTATTCATTTGAAATTATATACATAAAAACCGAAAAGATTTTTCATATGTGGTTTAGCAAGAGAAACCACATCTGTTGATTCATTTGAAGAACAGCAACAAGAAGATCTAAATCTGGAGTAAGTGTCAGTAAGGCAAAATAAAATACTTATAATTCCTTTATAGGCAGTAAAGGAGGAAAATGGTCAGCCTCTCAAGTGTTATAGAAATGTGAAGTAACTTGAACTCAAAACTATTTAAATGTGTTATGTAGCAACACAAGCTTTAAATGCTTACTTCTTTAAACAATGGTATCCAGTAAGTAATACAGACCAGTTACCGAGGGATGCACATTTTTATCAGTCCCAGCTAGTTTCTTTTCTAGAAAACTGGAAACAAACTTTTCCTTCTTTTTAGGACCATGAGTTTGTGAATGCATGGTAACTTTTTCTACACATGGATCCAATGGCATGATTTAATTATTTATTCAGCACTCATAGGAAAATATTCTTACCAGCCTAAGCATTTTAGCATTCTTACATAATATTACCTTGAACAACTGTGTGTTCAATAATGTATATACATTGAACTTGAAGTAGCTAGTATACATTAGCAGTGAAAAGAGCACGAGGTAAAAATCCTAGTAGCCCAGTGGTTGACGTATTCACTGAAGTGCTTCCTCCACATGAGATATTCCTATGTCTTAGCTATAAGGAGAAGATTTAAAATGCAATTTAAAGCAATCAGTGCATATAGAGGAATATAAATTCAATTGTTTCAGGACAATTTATTTTGCTTTATCTTAAAAAAAGGAAAAGATATTGTTAAGAAATATAATACCCTGCATTTCAGGATGGTGTGGTGTCATGTTATGTCATTGTGTTAAAGAATCAAACTAATCTCTCAATCCAGACAGCCCTAAAACATCTATAAATGCATTATTATAGTTTGGTTAATTGGAAAACACCCTAAAAACATGCTGAAATTATGTTTGGCCTGGTTTCCATACATATCAAAGAGGAGAGATTGCTGGCAAACCTGGAAGCTGTATTTTGAACAAGGAATTTGCCAGTTGGCTTTTCACATTCTCTAACAAGTTTACACATTACTTTAGAAAAAGTACTGAACTACATTTGACTGAACATTATGAAATAAACCATTGTAATAACAAAACAAACTACTTTGTTTGGTGGACCTAGCAGTTTCAAGTGTAATCAGCAAGCAAATGATAACACAATTATCGTCTTGATCTCAAAATTCATTAATAAAGGTGTGTGAAATGTGGAAACACTATAAATGCAGCACATTTCTCCCTTTTTTCTCCCCATTGTTTACACTGCAGAAGAACATCTACTTTGCTTGCAAGACTTTCATTACAAGATTGGTGCTCTCTACTTGCATTGATGGTAAAAAATTGTTGCTCACCTTTAATACAGGGTCCAACTGGACCTAAACTCCGCTTAAGTCAGTGGGACTGGCACCAAGTCATTCCTCTCAAGTCTGGCAGAGTGCTTTGCAGACACAAAGGTGACAAAGCCCTTGCTCAAGAAGCTTATGCTGCACTAGAGGCATCAGCGACCAGCAACGGGCCCTACTAAGTCCGTGAGGGTCAGCAGCCACGGGCAGAGGGAGTACGGGTTGCCTAAGCCATTTTGTTTAGCATATCTATCTTGCCCCCTTTTTTGCCAGCCTCTCAGTTCTTTTTAATTGGATACAGTCAAGGAGAGTTAAGATGGAGATCAGCAGCGGGAAGGCAGTGAAAAAAGCGAGGCCCCAGGGACGATCTGAACAAGAAGGTGGATTAGCATCCCCTGACCATGCAGCAGAGCCTGGTGAGGTGGCAAAGGAGGATCAGCAGCTGGCACTCCACAGCACAGGCTCCAGAAAGGTAAGGGAACTTACTTCTCCTTTCTCTAAACTCTGTTTTCGTACCAGCATAATGCTGCGAGTGCGGGCGTCTGGCTTTTTTAAACCCGGTGTCCCATATTCCCCTGGCCTTGCGCTGCATTCGCGCCAAGTGCCCCACGCTG
>NW_010306676.1:15793-25593 GCF_000700745.2 Antrostomus carolinensis | reverse complement strand
ATATGATATGGAATACCCTACTGGCATATCTAGCTTTCAATTAAGTTTATTAATTTAAATATTCTTCTCCCCTCTTAAATCTTGTGCTTGTGGACTAACAGAACACAAAGTCCTTCACTTCCAGTGACAAAAATGTAACCGTTAGTACGTTATCAATCTCTCCCTCACAGCAAGTCCCAGGCTGGAAACCAAATACCGTTTTTAAAAGAAAACCAGCTCTATTTCAGCTAAAAACCAGGACAGTTGTTCACTGTTTATACTCAAAAGGTATGTGACATATTTCTCCTTCAGTCAAAGTGACAAGAGTGTTAGATGTGAGTTCTGGTGACCAGGTTTATACCAAAGGCAGCAATGGGCTACCTGGACCTCTGGTTCTTGCACCCTTGTGATCATTTTTCTGTTGGGCTGTAGAATTAAGCCTCATAATTTAATTTCTTTGCCCTTCAGTTTCTCTGTTAGTAAAATTGAGATAATGTGACTTGGCCAACTTTGCGAGAAGTGTGAAGAGGGGCGTATGGATTCTTAGTACTGTTACAAGTATTTTAATATTTCAGTTTCCCCTTCTCCAAGAAAAAGACATCTTATATTAATTTGTGATGATTCATAGTAAATTTTCAAACCTGTAATTACATAGTATCAATAAATCATAAAGTAGGTAATTCTTCTTGTTATTAATTGTAGAGGGTTATAAATTCATGTTTACTTGAAGAATAGTAAACATATTCTACCACATAAGAGCTGTATTTCTATATATATATATAATTTTTTTTTAAATGTAGCTTTTACTGTTTGGCTAAAATGTTGTAAAATAGTATTTAAACCTTCAGTCTCAGCCTTCCAGTTATAAGTCTTTCCAGTGTGGATTTCCATAAAAATAATAAGGTTTGTTTTCTTTGCTATGCCTACTGTCAGTATCTCTTGCTTGGTCAAGTGTATGTTATCCAGCTTCTTGTCTTGTTGATACGTGACTGCTGTTAGCATTGTGGTGGCTTCTGTCAGATAATGCAGCTGTCATGTACTCCTACATATGAGAAAAAAATACAGCTATAGCCCTTTGAAGAACTCTTATAAAATGTGTTTATAATTAAATACATATAATAGAGAGTACCGGAGGGATTTGTTCATTGTCACAGACCTTCAGAGCTGAATTTCCACAACAATTTGCTGAAGCACATAGACAACAAGAGGCATTTATGACTGCATGTGATCCAGAGATAAGAGATATACTAGATCTGAAGCATCTGAAACAAGAAGCAGTGGGAAGCAGAAGCATCCTTGTATTTCAAGATAATTAAAGTCAGTGTTTATCTGCAGAATTCAGGCAGCAAACACTTATTATAACATTTCAAAAGGAAGCAGTTTAAAACATACTTTCAAAAGACATTTTTAAACCTTATCTGTAGTCTGATAACAGCAGATGCTTGTTAAAAGAGTGTATCTAAAAGTCAGATAAATTTATCATTATTTTTTTTTTTAGTGATAGACTAGACAGTGGAAAAGAAAAGTTTCACCTCTTCATGTAAGCATAAGGCTCTCTGCCAGGACAAGCAGCTCCAAAGTGCCTTGGAGTATTCTGCTGAATGTGCTGTGCACAGGGAACTTTTTAATCAGTTGTTGCTTACGTGCAATGTGGCAAGTTGTGCGATGAACACCCGATATAATGAAACCTAGTTTCCAGTGGCTCTCTCCTACAATTTTTCCTCTTCATGTTGACTGACACAAGAAGATCTTGTAAGTCTTTCTCTGTATGAGGACTTCATAGGGTATCTCTTCCCACTTGTAGGCCTATTTTCCTGAAACTTTTGTGAATAAATATCTTTGAATATTCTAGTCTTTTCTCCAGTTTGCTTAAAATTGTTCAGGAGCACAGAATTTATTTCAGGGGAACAGACATCGCACATGGACATTACTGCTTAAGTCTCATTTATTTGGGAAAGCAGTTTAAATGTAGTATTTAGAATTTTCACTATAAGAAATCAAATAATCTTCATGTCAGAAGGAATACTTGTATTAATTCCATCAGACTATATGTATACTTGTATATAACATTAAAGTATTAAAATAATTGGCAAAGACTGGTAAGTTAAAGTGTTGCAAAGTTAGAAAAAAATTACAAATTAAGTTTAATGAATCTAAATTAATATTTCCTCTTGTTCTGGTAGTTAGAACACTCTATGTTACATGTGAATCCAAGTGTACCATGAACAAGCTGATGGAAAATTAAATGCTCAATATACTTAATGTCTTGGAATTGGATTTAAAAAACACAATTTTAGAATATGAGTATGTTAAGACCATGCATCTGAAATAAGTTCCTATGTTCCAAAGTTTTATAAGCAGCCTATGCTCAAAGAATAGATATGCATTAGAGAGGCCATGAAATCTCCTTCCCTGGAGATATTCAGACCTCAGCTGCACAAATCCCTTCACAACTTCATCTATGCTGATTGTACTTTGAGCAGAGATTTGACCAGGTGCACTCCAGAGGGTCCCTCCTGACCAGCTAGGCTGGTTGACAATTTTTTGGTTATCTATAAAAATAAGAAACAGGAACAAGCCTAAATTTTAGTCATGTTGGATATAGTCTCACTTTAGATCTGAGAAAGAAAAGGATTGCATTATTTTTACAGTATCTAGAAGATAAAGTAGACAATGGCATGTTGAATGATAGACCATTTGATGAAAAACAGCACTTTCAAGAGAAATGCAAGAAGAATCCTGCGTAGGTTATTACTGAATTTAGATAATGAGATTGTCATTCATTACAAACAATGGTTTGTCTTATATTTTTTGTAAGGGATGGATAGTGTAGAGTCTAAAATATTGTCTGCTTATTCAAAAGGTGCTATAATACAGAGGTGTGCAGAGAACAGTGTTTCCTGATTTGGAAAAGTACCTTAAAATTTAATCAGTTCTGTTTGGGGAAAAGACAACAAAACAAGAAGAATAAGTCTGTAAATACTTGAGAGGGATGGGTTAGTGACATAAAAGGAGGAAACAGTCCTCAGCTATAACAGGTAGAGAACAGTGTCATCTCTCTGTTGTATTTCACACATATGTGTGCCATGTGGAATGAAATTAGCAAATATGCAGAAGTGAATTGTGAACAGCTAGAGGACATCTACAACAGCCATTAGAAGCGCAGTTGTACATCCTAAGATTTATTCGATGAAGGAGTAATTTGTCAAGGGAAATTCTCAAGCACGAACATTAGATAAGTCTATCAACAGCAGGTCAAACTTTATTATACAAGATCCTCCAGCATCAGGCAAATGTATTTTCCTGTCCTAGCACATAAGGTCTTATGAATACAAAAGAGAAACAAAGAAGTAGTGGACATAAGGACAGAGAACATGTACTCCATTACTCACATCAGATATGTGAATGAGAAGTTTGGCAACCACCTATGAACAGATATTGATTAAGCATGAATAATTCTCCTATACACTGTAAAACAAAACAAACAAAAAAACCCAAAGAAATTGGCAATTTAAAATACAGTCTTCCCCTGAGGTTGTTGAATAATTATGAACCATGCTTTGGAGTGTTACAAAATATATTTTGTAAAAATACTGCAAAATATCCTATATATATAGGTTTATTTTCTTGAGGTTATATATATATATAGGTTTAGTTTCTTGAGACTAAATCCAAAGTGTTGCAGAACCCAGTGCCTACTTCAAGCAGACTTTGTTATTTACTAAGTTATATTTGAATAACCGTTCGAATAAACAGCTCTGCACTTCTCACATATAATTGTTATTACATGCCTCTCTTGATATTGTAATATTCCCCATTTGAACAATAATGAGAGCTCCAGATTAGTCTCAAATTCAAATGTCAAATCTATCAACTTCAGTTAGATAGATCTATCAAAATCAGTTTTGTCAGATACTGATTTTCTGGTGTGACTGAATACTCACTAGGTCACTCTAGATTGTGTCTGTGAAAAGGAAGAATTTATTCCTGATTTTCTTTTATATGTAACATTTTTATTTGTATGCACCATATTTATAGTCTGGTTTTGTCTTGGATTGAACTAATGGTTTAATGAACTAAGTGTAATTCAGTTGATAGTGCAGTTATTAATGCACTCTTTCTGTCTTCCTCCCTGCAGTATGCTGTCTGGCTGGTCCTTTGGGTTACATGGAACGTGTTTGTTATCTGCTTCTATTTGGAGGCTGGGGACCTTTCAAAGGTAATTTACCATTAGATACATTTAAGCCATCAGCACTGTATTAACATGCCCCAGTGGAAAGGCTGTGTTCTGTTTTACTCATCCTCTTAGTGTTATTAGAATGAAGGTAGTATGATGGAAATTTGGAGTGTTCTGGGTATGTTAGAAACTTTAATCTATACAGTAGTGCGTGTACCTTCTGATGCCCACAATAATTATATATATATATTTATTGAGAAAATTACCTCTTTTTGCCCCCTGAATAATTCTGCAATGCAAATTTCATTTCTATGAAAGATATTAATTAGTGATTTCAAGAATACAAAATATTACCATCGCAAGGGTAAACAAACATTTTTTGTACCATTTAGTTTGCTACTACTTAGCAGGATTCCTTTCAGGGGTCTTATTACACAGCATAATAATTGTGAAACAAAGTGTCTTTCATTAAATTAAAATGAAAACTGAGGTGCCAGAATAGATTGCCGTTTGACTACAGAACTGTTTTTAACTTTGTGTTTCTGGTAGGAATGTCATGAATGGACACTTAAACACAGTCGAAACCCATAGGAAAAATATATTTTCCTAAGAATGATATATTTATAGTGTTTTATTGAAACTGTAAGTGATGATACATGAAGTGGTAGTTGGTAATGAGCTCAAACCAACATCTCAAACCAAAACTCCTACTTTCTAAGACATTCCCAGGAGGCTAGCAATTTGTGTGATAAAAGATTAGCAGTGGTAACAAATTATTTTTTTAAAGTAATAAGCATCAACTGAGTATAAGTATTGCTGTCCATGCTGAGTTATGCTCACAGTGGTGTGAACTGACCACCAAGGAGAATCCCACGTGTGAAAGCTTCACATTCTTTTCTTTACTCAGATACTTCATTGCCATTCCTGATTAAAGGGAATTTAGCTCAACTGTAAATTACAGATGTAATTCTCTGGTCCTTTGTGAGTTACTGATATGTTATGATGCAGAAAGTTAAACACAATTACAGGAAGAATGAATGAGGCAAAGATACTTCCTTACCTCTATTTTCTCTCAAATCACCCCCAAACTACAAAAAATACTAGAGACTGGGATATTTCATCCCCATGTATTCTTTTTCTTCAAAAGATGCAGACTTCAAAAGTATCATAATCTCATTTCCTTAGGGTGTAAAAAAATTTCTGTAGGTAAATTGTTACAGTTTCTTGGTTTTATAGCTTCAGACAGGCTCAATCTCTTTAAAAGCTTGGCAAAAACATAGTAAATAAAAGAACTTGTGTATATTGTCTTTTATTTGGTAAAAATGCTTTCTGTATTGCTAAGTGAAATAATGTATATAACAAACCCAACACCTGTTTTACAATTATATTCAACCCAACCCACCCTTTTTCTACCTGGTTATTTCAGCCACCTGCATTCCTAAACCTGTAAATGTTTTGATGCTTATCATGTCTGGGGAAGTGAAAGAGGGTGGGAAGGAAGGGAGAAAGAAGAAGCAGCTGTTTGAGCACTGTGTTTTAACAGGTATAAAAACAGCTTAAGAACACTAATAAGTGCTAGTTGGAGCAAAGATAGGCCAAAACCAGTAACTAAACCTGGAACTGATTTTTTTCTGAAGTCCAGGGCTGTGTCATCTAGAGTGTTTCCCAACCAACCATATGTCTCAGGCTTATATTTTGATGCAGTTAAAAATTTTATTTGTTCTTTAGAGGTATTATTTGTTCCAGTGATATGATCTGCCTTGGAGTAGAGTATATTCCTTCCACTTCAGCTGGTTTTCAGACCAACAGCATTGGTAAAGAGGGGGAGAAATGGAAAGGTTCCTAGACAATGGATTTAAGAAATAGGTATAGATTGACTTATTATCTACAAAAGATCTAATTCACATATGGGACATCATTCACCTCTCCTCTCCCTTTAAACTATGCATGGTACATCAAAACTTTCCCACATGATCAAATCTTCTGCAAGATCTAGGGCCTAGAAATGTATGTCTAATGGAAAGATACCCAACTATTTGGGTGGATAAAACTTATCCACCTGTTCTAGATCCTTCAGAGGCTCAGATGTAGGTATCTTACAGAACTGATCATTTTAAGTTTTGTGTCTCTCAGTCACATTCATACGTCTTGCGCTGAATCTTCTTTATTATTTATATTTTCATCTGGGAATAACTGCAACTTCAAATCTGTAATGATACTCCTGTGTATTTTTTTTTATGGGGGGGGGTTGGAAGAGCACATAGAACCTTGAAAAAAACTCTGGGTCTGAATTGGTTCTAAATAGAGAATAAAAAATAACCTTTAGGTAAGTACCAGAGGGATGCCTCTGAGGTTGTAAACCATGAGAGAGGATCCTGCACAGCATGGCTTTAGGAATTGATAGGTTACAATTACAGCCTAATAATAGTTCAGCTGGGTATAGTTTATTTTTATATATATAATTTATAGCTTTCTACCGAATGAAATAAAAGAAAGGCTCTTCTTTAAAGTTTCGAGAACATGTTTTATTCTGTGTGTATGTACATAAATTTTTCCATCATCATCTGTTGACACAATGGAGAGGACATATTTCAATTGTTACTATACCTTATTGCAAAAGACTTGCTTAGTTGTGGGGGTGGAGGTCATGACATTTTTACAGCTTCTCCTTATTACACTGAAACAGGCCTACAAAGACTCAGAAATTTTTAAAACAATGAGGTAATCATCTCTAAAGAGACTGAGAAGGCTCAAGGATTATTTGTGAACAGCCATGCAAATCTGTTTCCATTATACACCATTACAGTTATATATATCTTGTGGAAAATGACATGTCCATTTTCTGTCCTTAAGTCGTAGTTGTCTTTGCCGAAACACTTTCAGAGCAAGCTGGAATATTTATGGCTTTGTAACAAAGGTTTGTGTCAAAGAGGAAACGTAATCACTTGTTCTTAACCTTGATTGTTATGTGGATCTGTGAACGAATGCCTAGAAAACCCACTTCTCAGACTTACTTTTCGGTATTACTCTTCAATAATATTTGATTAGTCTATGTGTTGTTTTGCTTGCTGTTGAGTGCTATACTCGGTATAAGTAGAACTTTAAGGTTTCAGGAGTGGTAATATTCATTTTGGCCTGTGGCTCAGCAAACATAGCCTACAAAAAGTATAACCTCTTGTCTTGAATGAGACATATCTGAAGTACGCTAATGAAACAAAAAGGAAAATATAATAGAAAGCATCTCTGAGAAAATGTAGTATTTCAATGATTTCTTTAAATATATCAAGAAAGAACAGAAGGAACTAGATTCAGCTATCAGAAAAAACAAACAAACAAACAAACAAAAAAACCCACAAACCCAAAACCCCAATAAGAGTCTGTTTATCATTTTTTACTTTCTTCTTCAGACAAAACTCCTATTCCCCTTCTATGGGATTCAGCAGCAACTTCTGAATAAAGACCTTCAGTTAGAAAGAGTGCTGCAAATGCTCATGTAATGAAGAAACAGCACTCTTGCTTCAAGGGATTTAAAAGCTTCCCCAATGATGTCTAAGGATCTCACAAGCAGAATAGAAGCAAAATAAGAACTATCAAACTCCCGTTTTTAGTTTAAAAATGAGTAGACATTTTTTCACTGCAAAAAATGCATGGCTGATGTTGCACTGGTCCCATCATAAGTGTGGGAGTGTAGAGATGCTGCTGCTGTCAGTTACTGGGAGTCAACATGGAGGATGGACTTGGGGTGCTGGATGAGGGGGACTAGCTGAGGTTCGAGGTCCTACCCTTGTGCTGCCACATTTGGTTCTCCTTGCATGCAACTGTACTTGCATGACCAGATACAAGAGCTATCCTCCCACTGCCACCTGGCTGAGCTCTGATACCTCTTTGCTGTAGTCCCTACAGTATACTATGTGAATATGACCAAGAATATACTTTTTAAAAACTAAATTTAACTGTCAAAATTGACTTAGTTTCTATTTTTGTGTCATTCTTGACATCTTCCTTATTTATACCTAATAACATACAAAGGTTACAGTTAATATATTAAATCATAAGGTTGCACTTATACATCTTTTGATAGAAAAATTAGGTGTTTGAAAGTCAAACACTCCAGTATCAAGAAATGCCAGAATTAAGGTTGCTTGTATAAGCATAATTTCATTCTCTCTGTACATTCATTTTTATACAGCTTTTAATTATGCAGTCACAACTGTATTTTTTTCTTTTTTTCAATCCTTTCCTTAATTTCTGTACAGCATGGCCTATTTTAGAGATGAATCAGGTTTGGAAATTTAGCGTAGCTGCCATAATGAATCTTACATCATTTATTGCAGCAGTTAGAAAAAGCTTAATAAAGGGTCAAGTAAAAAATAAAGTGCTTTTCTTACGATGCCTGGCCATTACATATTTTGTTTTCTTTTCGTTGGCCATTATGTAATTACTTTCCATACTTCATACAAGTAAATCCTGACCAACTCTGCTCTGAAAACACGTAGAATAATGCTATAAAAGCTTATGTACAGAACCGTGGCACCTAGGAACCCTAAGCACAGTGACGATAATGTACGCAGCTCGCCATGTGCACAGTGCAGTTTCCTTGTGATTTTAGCACTCACTCTACAGATCTGAGTTGTAAACTACTGCTCTATAATAAACAAGTTTCTATTTATATTGATGTTAGGTTAATTCCTTTCCTGTATTGTCCTGAGCTGCAGCAGAGGAAACATGAAAGAATAAGGAAGATTAAAAAAATACACTTATTTAAAATTGAAATTATTAAATAATATATAAATAACTGAATGTATTGTAGCTATTAAAATGTAAACTAAAGAAAAATATGTAATCAGGTTGTTTTCTGTCAGAAATTTTAAGGGAAAACAAATGTTTCTGAACACATTTTCTCCTACTCACACAAAATATCTGCAAATATAAGATAATTTAGACTCACAAAATCACAGACTAATTAATGTTGGAAGAGACCTCTCAAGGTCGCTTAATCCAGTCGCCTGCTCAGAGCAGCACCAACTTCAGAGTTAGATCAGGTCATGCAGAGTTTTAGCCAGTCATGTTTTAAGTGTCTTCAATGATGAATATTTCACAACCTCTATAGTTCTTAACTGTTCTCATTGAGAAATATATTCTCCTGATATGCACTTGAAATTTCCTTTGCTGAAATCTGTGACATTGCCTCTTGTCTTTTCACTGTGTATCTCTGAGAAGTCATGTTCCATCTTTTTCAACACCCTTGTTAGGAGTTTAACTGAAGTTGAGTGCTTCAGCTTTCTTTTTGTCCCTTCTGTAGTTGAATTCCTGTTTCCAACCACATACAGCTTATGACACTTTACAAGAAAAAAATAATTATCATGTAATAAAAAATCAGTTCACTTTTCACAGTTTTACATGCCTTTCTATGGAAGAAAATTGAAGTGTCTTCACATATATGTAAAGCTGTATATTATCTTAAGTAAAATGCAGAAAGATTAAGGTTATCCTTGTTATCTGGAAGAAGTAAAAATGCATTCAAAAATAATTTGAATCCTTTAGTTCAAAGAAAAATTAATTTATATCAACATTTAAGTGGACTGATATTGTATTTAGGGAAATACTGAAAATGTTGCATATAAACCTTGCAGTCAAATAAAAC
>NW_010306676.1:0-15766 GCF_000700745.2 Antrostomus carolinensis | reverse complement strand
GGTAAGTATGAAACAGGAAGTTTAACCAAAACTTGGTGAAGGCTCTCCAGTAACTATAGGGAGCAGGAGGAAGGCAATTGCTGGGGAATACCGCTGGGGAGAGCGACAGCTCTGAGAGTGCTGAGGAACTGGAGAAATGAAGGTTTAGGGACAGAGTTTGCTGTTTTATTATCTGCAAGTATTGCCCACTCTGTAGCTGAACTGCAACTTTGACTTTTTTCCATATCATGAAAGCAGAGTAAAAAAGGTAAATGTAAGAAATCATGTAAGTTGGGATTCCCCAACTGCCAGTTTACACTGTGATTAAAATCAGTGTTTTCAGACTCATAGTCACGGTTCATAGTAAGGTAAGGACAGAAGGGACTTCATGATATGGCTAGTCCATTTTCCTGCCTCCAGCCAGGCTCAACAACTAAGCTGGACTATGGGAGAGCATCAGATGCAAAAGATCTTAAGGAGGAAATGAGCAGTTTAGAAATGTACCCACAGCTGACATTCGTGTATTAACACCTTTTCACTACTGTTAAGTCCACCTCTACTTTGTTGACTTGAGAAGTTAGTGCAGGATTAGCCAGATATGGCTGACTTCTAGTGGCTGTAGTGCAGTCCATCCTTCTCTTTTTCATTTCCATTGGATGACAGTAATTGGAAGAGGAAGAGGCAGCAATGGTTGTAGCACTTCCTGCAAACAGACAAAGCATCAGCCCTAAATTGGTGATGGGGATAAATGGAAGGAGTGGGAGGAAATATGGAGCACATGTTTCCTCCTACCATTCCCATTTGTCCCCACCATCTTATCCAGCAAAGTTACAAGGACCAACAAGAAACAGGCACCCTATAGTATTTTTCCACTTGAATATCCTAGCATTTGCAAGCACACATCCACCTATGCATCTGACTTTCACATACCACTGCTTGGATTGATACCTAGTTGCTCTGAAGTACAGATTATATCCATATGCAAATTAACTGCAATAATGCAAATTACTTCAGGATATGATTTGCATAGCTTGTCACTCATGATGCTTAAAAACCGTGCTGGCTGTGAGTGCTGAACGCTTTATGCAGCTAATATACTCTGATTTTAAAGGGACAGTTTGAAGCTGGTGAAAGAAGAAAACAAAAGAGACGGTTCATTCATCTTCAGTGTAACTCAGTTGTAACAAAGCAATAAACTTGCACCAGTTACACATTTATTCTACGTTACTTTGTGTCCATTAGTATAATCATTATACTGCTTTGATTCCACATTTACTGATTATTTTTGTAAGGTGGTGGTCGTTAACAGTTAAATGTCAACGTTGCACGTAGTCTAATAAAACAACCTGCAGGATGTTTAATTCTGAACATATTACCTTCCTTGGATGTTGTTTTAACAGATGTCCTGTTAAGATAACAGAGAAATTAAATTAGTTTTCGACTCAAAGCATCTGGTTAACTTTGTAGGTAAATGCCTTTGAGCAGTAAATCTGACCAGGGTTTTCAGATAAATAGCTATCAGAATGTTTTAAGTAAATGACTTTATTTTTTCACTTCTATTACTCAGGGCAGATTTGACATGCTTGATCATATATCTAACAGATGAAAATTGAAAATAGTGCTGGCAACCAGCAGTGTTAGTTTATTCTGAGGGTAGTTTCATGGGTAGATACTATTAAGCATGCTTATGGTTTCAGATAATTTAGTTTTTGCAGCAATTTTTAAACCTCGAGATCTTTACCAGCTAGAAGATAACTTAATATAAAATTTAAACTGTTTATTACTGTATCCATAGCATATGGTGAAAATATTTATATAAAAGTGGAATTTTTCATCTCTTTAATGGTGAAGCAAATTGTGATAGGAAATCATTCAAAGTATAGAAAAATATGAAATATGGTTGTATAATTTTGCACAAAGACTACCTTTTAAAATTCCGGGATATATTTTAAGTTGAGATCATGAATAAACATACATCTTCATATTGATTTATATATGCACACTTTTCCCATAATCTAACAGTTATGCACTGACTACAGGAACACAGGAAAATGAGTGACTGATCAGATGATAATTCCATATGATAATTTACATATATGTGTACATAGTGCATAAATATCATATGTGTGTGTACATATTTATTAAGTGCCTTAGTTAGGCTGTTAAGGTTTGTAAGCACTTATTTTAGCATATGCCTTACAACTGCATATATTATAAATATATGGAACTTTTAATATATATCTAAAGGCAGTGCCATGGATATTTCTGCAAGTCTTTCAAATGCTACAGTCAAGACATTGCAGAAAAATCAAATATATATTTATGAGATTACTTTTTAATATTTATTAATTATATTGCAGTACCATCTAGTGGCCCCAATTTGATATCAGGGTGCCATTATACCATGGGCCCTAGACACACATAATATAAACAGAACCTGTCCTAAATGGTGCATAGTCTTAGTGTGTGATGAAACAGATTAAGAAGTGGGAACCAACAAATAGGAGTCTGCAGGGAGAATGCAAACTAGTGTTATATCTTAGAAATTCTTCATGAAGTCTGGATTTTCTCAACTTTCTCATCAAGTTTTCCCCATGTTTCTTATCCCTGTGTAGATGGGTAGGCAAGTGACACAAAGCCCTACCTTTGGGCATCATTTCTTGGTTCCCCTCTGTACATCACTTCTGAATGCTATAGTGCACCATTGCTAGCATTTTTTTTTTTTAAGGCACTGGGGAAAAATCTGTTGATTTTACTTAAGGTGAAAAATCAGAAGTTAAATTTATTTCCAGTGAAGAAGATGCTTACAAGATCACAGCTACAGAATGCACGTTTGCTATGACAGCTGTTCTGGGGAGTTACCTTTCATACACAGGACTTTTCCTATTGGTATACAAATCAGGCTCTGGAATCAGTTATGGACAAGGGCTGAGGGGTTGTTTACCATAGTTGAAAGCTGGAGAGTATGCCAGAGCACCTGCTCATCATTTGTAAAAGTATGAAAACATACAAAAACCTGCTCTGCTTTTTAAAACTGAGTTAAATTTCACTGTCTCATGGTATCAGCTTTTTTTTCATTATTTATTCTTTCTGAGTACATATGCAATACTTTAAGATAGTCCTTATCAATTTTTTGTTCTAAATGTAAGTGCAAGGATATACTTTCTCTACATTTACTTTTCCTCTAAATATAAATAAATAATTGACCTTCTAATTATAATCTATCAGATTAGCTCCATCTTGTGAACCAGGGGTCTACCAGAAATTTCAGGGCAATGCTAAGCCTGTACAGTTTCTGTGGAGCTTTGTATTACTTGAAATTTCTGAAGGAAACCATTCTCATCCTTTTGTCGCTGAAAATTTAATCCAGTAGGAAATAAAAATTCTGTATTGCCTTCAGCATCTTTTCACATATAAGTAAGCATTTATTGAACATGGGAGAGCAATGTGAGCTGTGAAGTACTCTCCTTTTTTGATCCTGTTTAATATTGTCCCCATCCCATAGAACAGTGTGAGTGCAGCCAACAAGCACTGCAGTGTCCGTATTTGCAGTTGTCCTTCTGCTGGAGGATCCCATTCCTGTGGCCCTACCACAGCACTGGAGCACTTGAACGTTCATGATCTATCTCTGAGATAAAATACACAGGTATTTTTAAGCCACTCCTAGCAGCCACATAAAATATGTTCTTATGCACACACCCAACTTTGCACAGAAGCAGGTGAGTAGCTCCTAGAGAAGACATTGATAAAAGCTAAGGAGACAGTAATATGTTTAAGCTGTCACAAATATGTCAGAGTGAATGTCTGCCCTAGTCACAGAGCCATGCTATGCTTTCTGCACCCCAAGAGAATGTACGCTCACTGGATAAGTCTCCTTAAACACTTAAACAGATATTTCTAGAAATATGGTGCAATGTAACTATTCAAGATACAAAAAAAAATATTGTTTTTCCTCCTGTAAAATTTCTACCTCAAAACATTATAATTAATTTTAAATATTAGTAATTTTTTCTTGGAATTTTCTCCTTTCTCATTCCAGTGAAAGTAATGTTTCCAAAACTGCTACTGAATGGCAGCAATCTGTGGTATATGGATAAGTGAATTAACTATTGTCAACTTTGATAACTCTGTAGGACTTTATGATGAATTTTTATTAATTGTCCATAATAAACCAGAAAAATTTTCTGTCAAAACCTCATTGACTTCAGTGCTGTCACACTGCAGCTGACAGCACGCTCTCAGCTTGGTTTGTTTTGTTTATTCCATATGCTCAGAATGAAGGACTAGCTATGAAAAATATTTGGTCTCCTTTTCTAATAACCCACTAAACTCGATGATTACCTTTGTGAATTTATCCCCAGAGTATGAGTTCACTCTAATGTTGATGTTTTCAAAACTTGCTGCTGCTGTTTCAATGACATTAATATTAAGGGGCATCCTATCTATTCAGGAGTAGACTGCTATACTATGGCATTATATTCCACTTATCAGACTACCACAAACACCTGTTTGAGTAGAAATTGGATTCTGTGTTTTGAGGGTAGAATTTGATTGATTAAATAACCTTACGAATTGAACAAATGTGTGGTTTATTGTGGGTTTCATTCTAAAAGCCTGTTCTTCAGCAAGCCACAGTGTAACTTGGGCTATTTCTCTTCCACCCTACAATAGCTGGCTAATTCAGCAATAATGAGGTGATCAGTAACGTGCTGTGTCTGAGTATCTCACCGGTATCTTTAAACTGCCAATGAACCCTTTTGTAGAAAAACTGCTGTTTGCTATGTAGGGGGAGAGGAGAGTAAGATCAGAGCGCTCAAAACTATGTGAAAAAAAATAGTTCCTCCTCTACAGATAATTGAGACATACCTCACTACTCAGATGGAAAAACCCCAAAAAACAAAAAAAACACACAAAAAAAAGGTGATGGATTTGTTAAGCTTTTTTCCTTTTGAAGGACTTTCCCTGTCTATATAAGGGTTCTGTCTGTGACTTCCAATCAGATATGCAAAGCTTATTAAAACTGAATACTTTTTTTAATCTTGACTTTGCTTACCACTGGCCCATTCCTCTGATGCTTAGCACATCCAAATGTATTTTAGTTAGTTTTGCCTAAACTGGCAAGTTTTATTTTACTTTGGAAGTACAGGGAAACACTGTATTAGAATGGAGTTTCATTTAGGAATTTCTCTTTAACTGTCACTTATAGAATACACTAAATATTGTAATTCTGTGCTTCACTGCCCATTGTAACCACATGCACCTGATTCGTGGAGTTCCTACAGATGTTCCTAAAACTCAAGGACAAGACATCTGTCCTGCAGCAGCAATGGTGGGGATTGATTTTCGTTAGGTGAAGTTAAGCAGTTGGAACATATTTGTTTATCTTTAACAAATCTTTAAGTTTGCCTTCAGGAAATTTTTTAAACTTTTTTTTCCCTCACTAAAATATTCAATATCATGTTTATATAGGTGTGTTTGTTCTTTCATATGTTGCATATGACATCATAATATACATTTTAATGAAACATTGTTAAATGCATTGCAGATATAATCTAGATAATATACAATATAAGAACTATTTGCAAAGTGTTCACAGAAGAACAATGCAAAAATAGATACCATGGGTTGTGCAAAGTTCACAGGTGAACATTAGCATCTACCCAACTGCAGTTAATCCTAGGTGTTCAAATGGCCGTGTAAGAAATATTCCTGTGGGCAGTATGTAAAGAAATTCACCCATTGCAAAAACTTCTCCTAAAGCCTAGGGAAATATCCACTCACTTTTATTGAGAAACAAACATATACATACACAGATATATACTTATATGTATATTTGATCAGTGTTTTGCATTTCATTTGACAGGACACGTATGCCGGCCTGTGTCTGATTATTTTTCTTTTTTTTTATTTCTTTATTCTTATAGGCATGAATTCTATAAAAAAGCAAATGCTGTTCTTAGCTCTTCAGTTCACCTTTTTTGGTTTCATCAGACAGTTTCTTGTGTTATGGGTGCCCTGATTTACATTGTGCAAAAATGTCCATCTTTTTTTAGTTATTCTAGCTTGAATAGTTCCCGTCCTACTTGCCAAATACTATCAGTGCCTTTGTGAATGGTTTAAAGTATTTCAGTCACATAAGTAGTTTCAACTCAGCACAAGGATATACAATATAGTAATTTTTTTGTAGAATCAGAAAGCTTTTCAGCTTCTAACCGTGCATTTTTTGTGGTTGACAAACAATGATGGGGTTCAAAGCATGAGATGTTTCTTATAACTGCAACTTCTGGCTGTTGTGTTTGCCTTCCTTAATTCTGTGGTTTTAATTTTTAATAAAGGAAAAAGTTATGAGCTCAGACAGCTGTTTGGAAGAAGAGGTTACAGCAGTGCTTAGTAACAACAGACTATAATACTATATAATTAGCTTTTTTCTCTTCATTAGCATATACAACTTGCTACAGGAATGAGAATATAATGATAATTGCCAGACTCTTGGGTTTTTACACTTGGAAATAGTGTAAAGTACAAATCTGAAGTAATTTGGACTCTTTCAAGAAACATCTCTCTGCATAGTGGAAGCAGGAGATTGTAGCAGACTATGGAGACTTAATTTTGATGCTACATTTCTTGCAAAGCATCTCCAGGAGATAATAGTACTTATCCTGATTCAGGTCTCAAAGTTAAATGAGTGCAGCAGTCTTTGACTTATTATTAAAAGATGTTTGTCTGTGTCACAGTATGACAGTATGTAGCATTAATGATAGATTCTGCAGAGGAGAGTTGCCACTATGTGAGAAGTCACTGAAGACTAAAGTTTACTGAGAGATTTTTCATGGGAAATTTTGTTTGATTCCTGTACCCAGTCTGTTTAGCAATATTTTCAGTTGTTTTTCACATGCACAAAAATGTGTCCTTTAAAAAGAATATATAAAAAGTAATATATTTTTTACGCTGATATCATTGTGTGCTGTGTAAGAGAGTACTCCTTTTTTTTCCTATCACAAAGAAGCATGCTTTCAAAGTTGGTAAGTATCAAGTACCATCTTTTCCATGTCTCATACATAGGTAGTGCAAAATATTACAAACATAAGTGGCAAATTACATATGAGTGTTATTTCACGTGTAACTTAGGTCTTCAATAACACAAACTCTAAAACTCATTTTCCAATAATAATCAAATAAACTGCTATTTATTTAAGATGATGGGTTATAAGCATGAAAATATGGACTCCAGGAAACCAGCAAGCCACTTTGAGTCCAGAGGCTGATGTTATGTCTTCAGTTCTTTCTCAGCAGAGCGTGCCACTGTGCTCTGCCATCCTCCCATGCCCACATGACATGCCCCTTCCCATGTGTAATTCTTCAGTCTCTCTCACCCCTTCTTTGTACACTTCCCCTGTTTTCCTAGACACCTGCCTGTTACAGGTGGTGATGGGCTGAAACACTATTTGGAGATCCCTGCTTCCCTGCCTAGACTGCCAGCATAGCTCAGAGGAGATGCTTGACTTCTAGACAGCCTAAATTAAATGAGCTGAATCAAGCCTTTGGTGTTTCTCACCCATTGAATTCATGGTGGTTAAGCACAATGTGATGCCTTCTTTTGATACCAAGTTCCTAATATGTTTAAAAATCTGGTGCTATGGACCCTAGATTGCCTTTAAATTGGAATTTGAGTATTTAGTCTGTTAGTAATTTCTGAAAATAGAGTTTGAGTTCTAGCAAAAAATTCCTTATGCTTTTTTTTAAATCCTGCATTTATTGATTTGGCTTCAAGAAAAGAAGAAAGAATGGCAATGGTAGAGTTTTCATTTATAAACATACTGAAAAACTCCTTCATGTTTTCAGTTGGACTTTCGTAGTTTATTTGATACTCCTCCTTCGTTGATTATAATTTTGTTTTAGAGTAAACCAGTGATGCTGCACATCAAACAAATTTAAAACCTGCCTACCATGTCCATGAAACAATAGGAGTCAATTTTAAAAACCTTATACAAGAAGTCGTACCAACATGCAAATGAATAATAAGCATTTGGGTTTTCAGTTCAGAGCGTGGAATAGTTGAATTTCAAAAACTGAGATCCTTAAAGAAGCAAATGAAGTAAGTGCATGCTTCAAAGCAAAGAGCAATGTCAAGAATTTGTGGCTCTATATTGATTTGTACTGTAGAAGACACTCATAAAAAGAAAAATGGAAAGACTACATGAAAAATTCAAAGCAAAAGATCTGGTCTGAAGATTTCCAATACTGAGTAAGGGATATATATTCAACCTACTTAAAAATTTAAGGGTATATTTTTATTAATGGCTGTTTCTTTTCTGTTGTATTTTCTTTGTTATCAGCTTCATGGTATGTATTAGATAATGTAAAAAGGAGAAGGCAAAGTGTTGAATATGTAAGTCCTTGAATCACACAGAATCACACAGAATCACAGAATGTTGGGGATTGGAAGGGACCTCAAAAGATCATCTAGTCCAATCCCCCTGCCAGAGCAGGAACCTAAATGAAATTACACAGGAAGACAGCCAGGCGGGTCTTGAATATCTCCAGATAAGGCGACTCCACAACCTCCCTGGGCAGCCTGTTCCAGTGCTCTGTCACCCTCACTGTAAAGAAGTTTTTTCTCAAGTTTAAGCGGAACCTCCTGTGTTCCAGCTTACACCCATTGCCCCTTGTCCTACCATTGGGCATCACTGAGAAGAGCCTGGCTCCATCCTCATGACATTTGCCCTTAACATATTTGTAAACATTAATTAGGTCTCCCCTCAGTCTCCTCTTTTCCAAGCTAAAGAGACCCAGCTCCCTCAGCCTTTCCTCATAAGGGAGATGCTCCACTCCCTTAATCATCTTCGTGGCTCTGCGCTGGACTTATTGAGTAAATAAATATTTTATTTTACTTTTTTAGAATCAAATGTTAAATTGTAGAAATAGAGAACTCCTGTATTTTATACCTAGAAAGTCACATGGCACTATGTTAAGTATAAAGTCCTTTGGGATTATGATTTACTTTGTCATTAAAAATAAAAATAAAAAAAAAAAAGCAAATTACATATTCATATGTTGCTGATGTATTTAGAAAGATATGCCCATGAGTCCAAAATGTCCTGTCTTTTTTGTTCCTCTACTTAGGTGGTGCTAAATTACCTATAGTAGAATTATAGAAATATAAAGATGGAAGAGATCTCCTTAATAATTAATAATAATATTTGAACTATCTTTAACACTGGGTTAGCTACATGATTAGTTACAAACTAATAAAATGGTTTGCATATTATTACCAAGTAGCCTGTTTTTGCATGCAGGAATTTTTTCCTAGTATCCAACCAAAATGATTTTACTGAATATCTTAGACCTATCCTGAACAGGCAGGAGAAACCTTCTCTTTATTATATCATCTATGATATGATCATAGATCATTTGAGCTGGCAATGTGCGCTTGCAGCCCAGAAGGCCAACTGTATCCTGGGCTGCATCAAGAGAAGCGTGGCCAGCAGGTCGAGGGAGGCGATTCTCCCCCTCTACTCTGCTCTCGTAAGGCCCCCGCCTGGAGTACTGCAGCCAGTTCTGGAGCCCCCATCACAAGAGAGACATGGAGCAGCTAGAACAAGTCCAGAGGAGGGCCACCAGGATGATCTGAGGGCTGGAGCACCTCTCCTATGAGGACAGGCTGAGAGAGTTGGGGCTGTTCAGCCTGGAAAAGAGAAGGCTCCCGGGAGATCTTATAGCGGCCTTCCAGTACCTGAAGGGGCTCCAGGAAAGCTGGGGAAGGACTTTTCATAAGGGCAGTTAGTGACAGAACAAGGGGAAATGGGTTTAAGCTGAAAGAGGGTAGGTTTAGATGAGATATTAGGAAGAAATTCTTCACTGTGAGGGTGGTGAGACACTGGAACAGGTTGCCCAAGGAAGTTGTGGATGCCCCCTCCCTGGAAGTGTTTAAGGCCAGGCTGGAGGAGGCTTTGAGCAACCTGGTCTAGTGGAAGGGGTCCCTGCTGATGGCAGGGGGGGTGGGACTTGATGATCTTTAAGGTCCCTTCCAACCCAAACCATTCTATGATTCTATGATCTATGTGTTGAAAGGCATTTATCATGCTGACTCTTCATTTTTTTCTCTTCTCTAGGCAAAGCAGATACATTTCTTTCATGCTTCCTTATTGCTTACATTTTCTAAGTCTCTTATTCTTGCTGTTCTTCTCCAGATTCTTCCCATATACTCTAGCTTTTTTAGCATGAAGTATCAATAAAAAAAAAGGATATTCCAATGGATCCAGCTGAGACCTCATCAGCACCAAGTAAAGCAGACCTATAGGACCTCTAGTGTTTTATCTGTAAAGTTGCCATTAAAGCTTTAATGAATCAGATTTTCTGGGTTTTGCACAGCATTACAGTGCTGATTCTCATTTCTGAGTCACTATACAATCTCCTGCAGTTCTCTTTGCCATATTTGCTATCTTGACAAATGTTACTTCCTTTCAATCTGTCTGATTTCTCTTGCCTACAGGAAGTACTTTGCTCTTTAATTCATCTTGTTGTTCTTGGGTCATCTATTCAATTTGGTGAGATCATTTGTATTACAGTCCTGACCACTTCAGTGTTTGCTATCCTTCTTCTTCATGATATAAACAGTGTTCAAGTCTATCACCCAAATAATTAATGAAAATATTGAGTTGAATCTGTAGTTGGTACCCACCTTCTACTTTAAACCCTTTCTCAGCTTAGCAGCCAAGCACTGATAAATACTTTCTGTGAACAGGCTTTAAACCAACTGTGCAACTGGCACATGGTAATTTACATCCATTATGCACTTCCTTAGTTTGCAAGTGACATCACACAGCCCAGTGTCAGAAGCGAAAATAAAGTATGTCCTATGTACTGCTCTGCCTCCCCAGAAATGCCACAGCCAACTCACTTGTCATAGCTGAAGAAGGAAAGTTATTTTAGTATGAACTGCTCTGGAAAGCTCATGAAAGTATCTTTTTCGTCTCACAATTTCATAAGAACACAGGGACTGATGGATTAACAATTTTGTTACAGAGCCTTAGGATCAAGTACAGACTCACTATTCTAAAACTGTGAAGAAAAAAATCTGTCTTTCTGATTCTCTGTGATTGCTCCTTCAACTTTTTAATTAGTTCTGACTTTTTTGTTTCTGTTTTTTTGTTTGGGTTTTTTGTTTGATTTTTTTTAGGCAGAAACTTCAGGTGAAATCATGTCCCTGTTGAAGTTAATGCATTTTTTTTTTTTAATTCCATTGACTAAAATGAGGCCAGGAGCTGACATAGTCTCTTCAAGGGCTTCTCAAAGTGTCATGTCTTATCCCTAAAAGCATGATGATGTCTTGAGAATTCTGCACATCAAAAACAACTTCATAATAGAAGAGAAGATTTTAGTTGCATTGATATGGAAATCATGTTATGGAGCATGCATCGTGCAAACATTCAGTGTCTAAACTGACACTGTGTCAGGCATGCATAGATAATTTCCATCCTAGACAAAATATTGTTAAATTAGATTTAGTAAAAAAGACGTACTAGTATTTATCATCACAAAACGCAGATAAACATATGAGTAATGGTATGAGTTCTGTTTTGTTTTTTGGCTTTCATATTACAGTGAACTTGGAATGTAAAAGATGTGCAAATGTTAGGGGATCTGAATCTGTACATGAAGTAAACATTTATTAATCTATTAAATATCATCTGCTCACTGAATGAGCCCGTTATTTTACTGCAGAAAAAAGAACACGACTGCAGTTCAAATCACTTGAGTGAACCTTGGGAGGTTTGAGTCCATTTTTCAGCTCTGACACAGATTTCCCATAAGTCAGAGCTTCTGCCTCAACTTCTGCTCCCAGTTCTTGCCACTGTAAAACAAAGATGATTGCAGCTGCCTGCATGAAAAGGACAGCATCACAATGAGGTTAAACTCAGTATTTCTCAAGTGCCTCAGAGTACTAGTGGAGATCCCTTACTCTGATGGTTCGCCATGTGTGGTCCTGTTCAGATTGTGGAATTATTTGAAGCCTTGCTCATAGAAATGGGTCCCATTATGTTTTCTCATGTATGAATTGTTCCCTTCCTCAGTGAAATTACAGCCTATTGCTAACAAGACAACTAGTCATCAATACATTTAAACTTCCTTCTGACAAGTTTTGTGATTATTATGGTTATCATACTTGTATATTCAAATTATTCATAAAATTTTATGAGAAAAAAATTCTCTTATTAGAAACTGTTCACTTCACCACCTAATGACTAATAGTCAGCTTGGTCCAAAGATTTTTTTTTCTTTTTATTGATTTGATGAGTATACTTAGGTGAGTCTATTTGGCATATTGAGTTTCCAAGCTATGGGACATTTGCTTTCTTTAAGAAGCTGGTGAAAGTGATCTGAAATATAAGGAAAATCAAAAGCAAGATTAGCCACTTTTACTTCTTCTTTCTGTGTCATTTGAAAAAAGGGTGCTATCCTGAAAAATCACTGAGAAAAACCTAAAGAATTTCAAGGTTCCTGAAAGCTGCATATCTACATTTTTAAAAACAATACTTTATCGGGTTTTGCTCACTAATTCACAACAGCCAGTAAAAAAATATTGGTAGGAAATGTGTGGCAGAATCTTTGTAATGATTTCTGTTGTCTGGGTTTTGGATGAATAGATCTAGAAAACAGAACGGGAAAACACATCAACAATTCAATCTGTTCTATATTAACTAAACACAGTTGTAACTGTAACTTCTTTTATTAGTTATCCTTGAGTTTGATGTTATAGAAGCCATATGAACAGTATTTTTCTGGAAACGGTAGACTCACCCTCTTAAAGATAAAAAATGATCATGATGCAGTCTTCCAGTTTAATGCGTCCTTACATCTATGTTTCATTTTTTTGTGGCACAGAGGAAATAGAGAAAAGGAAGACGATAAACTGAACAAGTTTCTTTTAGAATTTCAGTGGCAATTGCTTAAAGTTTATTGATATATCTCTTAAATTGTGTTTACTTTGGGGATTGTGCAAGCTAAGCGTTTGTACAATATTCTAGGTTCCTAGTACAAATACTCTGGCTTAAATCATGAAGATCTACTGTAATGCATTTAAGTGAATACTGATGCACTGAATGTTTCTGTTTGTCATAATTTAAGGTGTCATATTTTGCTATAGAAAAGGTGATTGTCTGACAAAAACTGTGGGAAATCACTTTGACTTAAGAAACTTTAGCAGTCATTCCTATGGCATGAAATTAATTACAGCTGACTTTTTTTAAATGAGAATCTCAGGGAAAAAGAAAGTATGATTTATGTTTAGGCATCACTTTACATTTGAAAGTATCCAAAAGAAATTTGTAAATAATAGATATAGGAATCATGTCATCCATAGCTGAACTGTAACTATAACTGAAGGTGGAGGTATGAGCGACTGGTTTTACATCAGAGAAGGAGAGAAGAGGGATATCCTACCCAAAAACAAAGAGTTTTGCAGAGTGTGATTAAATCCTTCTGGTCATCTACCTTAACACAGAGACCAACAACTTTGGACTTTAATAAAAATATGATGGGACCTCTAGCAATCACAAACACTTAAGCATTAGGTGATTCATCAGAAGTATCAGTAAATGGAAGTCTGTCAGAAAAATTATTATTTTTCAACCTAGTGTGGCCTTCACCTATAGTTACACCTCCAGGAGACCTGAGGGCTTTCTGTTGGAAAGAAAAACATAGTGAGAGTAATGTCAGTTCCAGTAGTGCAAATATAATCAGATAGAAAGCCAGGGATTTTGCTATGATGTTCTGTAAGTAAAATGCTACTAATTTCCTTTTTTATTCTTTTTTAGTAGTAAAATATAACTTGATAATCAATAAGCATATATGAAACAAAAGATAGAAAACAAAGAGATAGTTTTCACAAGGGAAGAACTGACTAATGGATCCTAGCAGGATCTGTGCTAGAACCTTTAGCAGAATATTCAGCATTGGTCAAGCAAAAGTGATGAATAAAGTGAGGTGACAGAAATAGCTGAGCATACAGAGAGTTTCACGTTAGTCAAAGTGAAAAGGCTGCGTAGAATTACAGACCGATCTTGCAATCTCTGTATTTTACAAAGTAGAGCTGATGAGGCAGTTTGGCCCTGATGATAAATATACAGTGGTAGATGCTAAATTAGCTGTTACCACTTACAAAAAAGATCTATCATGTGATAAGTTCTCTGAAAGCATCAGCTCAACACCGGAAAAACAATGTTAAAACCTGCTAGGAAAGCAGCAGATCACCAGTCAAGGAATATCATACTACTGTCAAAAAAACATGGTGAAACCCAGTATTAACTACTGTATTCAGTTCTGTTCATTTGTATCCAAAATAATGAATAAAAATGTTCATGAAGAAGGAACAGGGATGCCAGAATGGTTGTATGAGGAGTGAATGACTGTCACAGCTTCTTGAAGTAAAGAATATTTTCCTCCACTACCTGTTTCACACTTATCAGGGCTGTAGTTTCTGCTTGGGCTCTGGTTCCTCTGCTTTTGAAAAAAAGGAAAATTTGACATGTTTTGATTTGTTGCACAGAAATAAAAACAACAATGAAAAAAAAATTGGCAATAAAAAACTGAGGGACAAAGACAACTGGCCAAAATTATTTAGAAATTTTCTTGTAATTACTTGGTTTTGCTTTTGTAGCTGGGAAATCACCTTGCCTACCTTCCCTCCCTCTCCTCTTCTGCTCCAGTAGAGCAAAAAGGAAGACAGCGGTGATAATCCTCTTGGACTGAAATATTTTACACTTGTTTGGTAGGTGATAAATGCTGCATTCCAAGGGGATTAGCACAGGGAAACTTCACTAAAGGAGTGAGAGTTTCTGCATGTATACTAAACAATTCAGAGCCTTGTTGGATCAGCAGTAATATCCATACTTTTTCTGTGGGAAAAGCTAATACAGGAACAGCCACATGAAGTTAACCAGAAACCATTTTTAAAATGGTGCTGTGAACACAATTAATCATTGTGGTTTGTTTTTGGGTTTTGGTTTGGTTTGTTGTTTGTTGGTTTGTTTTTTTTTTTGTGACTGAGTTAGTAACATGTATTGTCTCTTCTCAGGAAAGAAAGACAATTTTAGGCAAGTATATGTTCTAACCCAAATGAAACATTTGTCATGATCAGTATTACAATCACCATAAAATTTTAATAAACATACATTCTAATAATTACAAAGGGTATAATATTGCAAGTGGCACATTTCTACTTTTAGTGTATTCCTATAATTTCTTTAAGCATTTTAATTTCATTAAAACCAATCCTTGAAAAGATACATTGAATTTTCAAGAAAGGCAACTGAAAGAACATTTTGCATTTCTTCCTTAAATCTATGAGCATTTAAAAATACTGTTGAGAGCATTCAGATTTGTTTCTTACCTTAAAATAATGTAATAAGTACATCATGCTTAAAACGAGAAATCAATTTTATTATTACAGGCTGCTTTAACTCACTTCTTCCAGATATGTCAAATTTATGGTTTAAAAAATGCTGTTGCTTGGAAATTCTTCAGTCTGCATAGAATAACAAGGCAAATAACCTATTCTAACATTGAATCCAAACAATATGAGATTTAAAGGACCGTATAGAAAGAGGAAATTGAAATTGTTTTCTGGTTTCTTGATGTTTAAACACAGGATGTAATCAAAAAGTCTTATGGAAAATGTTAATTTATGGACTTTTATATTTTACTTATTTTTCCTATTATGTCATGTGCTATCTCTACTTATTTCCTAATGCCCAGCAGAAGGTGTGGTGGGTTGACCCTGGCTAGA
>NW_010306675.1:980-6764 GCF_000700745.2 Antrostomus carolinensis | reverse complement strand
GGGGGGGGGAGCCCTACTTGCTTATGTTTTCCTCACATAATAATTTTTGGGGAAGCCTTTCTTAACACACTGTGCTCCCCAGACTATCAGGATATTGAAATGACAGTCTGCAGACCAATGGAAACTCAGTCCAAATATCTCAACAAAAAGAAATATTTGAGATTCTGCTGACATGCAAATTATAGAATAAGAGCTGGATACTTGGCACTCCTCTGCTGACTGTAATTTGCTGCATTTGACTAGTCTGTTGTTTGCTTCACCACAACCCGTGGGATGCCTCTGGCTAAAACATTGCTTGTAACCTGGATTTCTATTTTATTAACCTTCTCCTTTATCTAATGACAGTCTGTCATGTTCTGGGATACCAGAACAATGTTTGCTTGATAAGAGGTCTCCTGGGAAAACAGGCAGTTATAAAGAATAAAAGCATACCAAAAAGGCCAGCTTCAGCAAAAACTGCTGCTCTGTGAACCTGCCTTAATTAATGTGTTCTACCCTTCGTGCATTTGTGCTGTCACAAATGTCATTATTTTCGGTTTATTAAGGATATTTGCAAAGAGAGAACAGCTTTTTCTGGAAATCTGACCTCTTCTATGTCTTACAGATTGGTGATATGAAAAATAAAGTGTTCTTGGGGGAGGAGGAAAAATAGGTCAAGAGAAATTCTATTAAAAACCTACAGTTCTGAATTACATGTTTTCACGTATTCTAGTACGAGAACCATGCTATGAACTATCTGTATTCATTGTGCATATTTAATATAGATGGAGAGAGCAATAGCTTTAATAGCAGTTTTCCCTTCACCATGATTTTTTTTCCTTGGATTTCTTTATTGCATTTCCCTCCATGAATCCTCTTACAGCTCTTTGTGGCACCAAAGACTAATTATTCCTATGGCACGTTCTTTTCCTATCCTCCCAGCCACCACTCAGCTTCTTGTTCCTGACAAACAGAATTTCCTGACCGATAAATAATCTTTCTGAGGAAAACATTTTGACAAACAGGTGTGAAATGCAGTGAAAATGTCATCTACTTCAATTTAGACATGCTCCATTTCAGTGACTAGGCCAAATTTTGATCCCCAATTTGCACATAAATCTGTGTCTCATCCTTTTTTTTTGGAGTCTGAGTGCTTGAGAATTTAACACGGACCATTCACTGTTCTGGGAGAACACCCTTAGGAAATTAAAGTTTATTCAGTGACTATATGTCCATCATCATTGCAATAGGCAGAGTTTCCTAACGATTAAAGTATGAAAATGTCTTATGTCCTTCTTGCCTCCTTGTCATTCTGTGGTCTCTCAGGTGTTCACAGCAATCAGACCATGTTTTCTAAGCTATGTTACTTCATAATTCACATGACCCTCCTTATCTTTTCTTCTTTTTGGGTGTCTTTTGACTAATAATCTCAGATTAAAATTAAAACTTATATTTTTCACATTGTGTACAACCAGAGCTTCTGACTGTGAAGCTTTAACTTTAGATATCAAATATTATTTTTTTTTACCATTGCAATAAACATCCCTCTGTAGTAGCCCAGATCGTCTGTTATACTCCCAGTGATGAAAATAAAGGTGTTTTTAATGAAAATCCACAATTCATTGGACATAGACAGATAATTGTATACAATGAAGGCTGTGTAGGACTACTGAGTGCTGTGCGAAAGATATCCTTTAACAGACACAGCCCATAAGATGTGCATGTTGTCCATAAGGCCATGGTAAGCAGTTTGCATGTGTGATTTGTAAAACCTCATCAAAAAGCTAAGCATACTCTTTCCAATTAGAGGTTTCCATAATAGCTAATGAGATATACTGAGGGTGACAAAAGACTCTGAGCACTAGTGGGATCTGCCATATACCAGTTAACTAAACATTCCGTTTCCCACCAACCCCCCTCTAAATTATGTAGCCTTTCTGTTCTCTCTGGGATTAATTTATTTGTTGGTTACATGAGTATGTGGTGTTGGGGTTTCTTTTTAATGAAACAAAATATTAACCCAGAAACAGATTGTGAAATAAGAATACAAAACATCAATTTTATATCAGCTTTTTTCTCCTTTTTCTACCCACCACTCTATTCCACCTATGTTCAGTATGATCAGCATGTCCTTATTGCAAGGTCTTTATTTATGTATGTCCTCAGTGCTCAGTAGACTATGTATATACAGATACGACATCTCTAATTAAGCATAGCCAGATAACAGCACAATGTCATATCAGTCAGCAATCTTCCAGGTAGATGGACCAAGTGCTATTAGCTCTAGCCCAAGAGTATGGCTCTCTTGGAGGCATATTGATTAGATTTTACAGCTCATTACTTAAAATCAAGAGAAATATAATGTTCAAGTAATCTGTTTGCAGCTTAATTTCTCAGTATAATTAATTGTTTTTCCTCAAGAAGGTTAGACTCTTAGTCTAGCACATGGTCTTTTCATTGCTAATAAACTATTTATTGAGGTAGCTTGCATGGGAAGCTCAGCTAATTGTAAACAGCTGAACACTAATGTCACTTTGATAGAAGTAAAGCTTAGTGACAGAGTGCTGGCATTTTTTAACTGGGACTAAATTCTATCATCCTTTTTTAATTCAGAGGATAAATTAAATGTCAGTCTGGATGCCTGCATCTGTTACAATAGCTTATATTCACTAAAGATAACTAAGAAAAGTGGTCAGAAAAGAACATTATGCTTCTCCAGGCTTGCCTTGGAATTACTGTCTCTGTAATTATTTAGAAATATTTGATATGGTTAAGATATGGAACTTAGCCTCATACCATCTGGTGAGGCATCTCTGCCTACCTATGGCCTCATGATACAGAAGCCACTTACGTTTTCCTGGGAGATGGAAATTGGCTGTGGTCTGGGGAAAAAACAATTTACATTGCCTGAGAAAACTGTCAGGTGAAGGAGGGACATCTGATGGCAGGATCAGGAAACCTGTCACCAGCATGTCTGGGTTTCTACCTGCCACTAAGTAGAGCCCAACAGTTAACTTATTTACTTAAGCTATTCTCATTTCAATTTTCAAATCCTACTAAGTGTGAAATAGCTTTAGGTTTGCAAGGAAGGAGGTGTCAGACTGCTAATGTTCATATTTAGATATACACAAGAATGAAAACACAACTCTAATAGACAGGTTCTGCTGTGCTGTCTCAGGCAGCTTGGGCACAAGTTATCCATAAAAAATAAAATTTACCTTTCAGAACTTTTAGCTGCCAGTGTAAATAGACTGAAAACACAATGACAGTCTGTAGACCTCACACAGAACATTGCCCTGTAGTACCCTTATAGCTAGATAAAGGAGGAAAATATTGTGTGGGCAGGAAACTAAGTGTTGTTACTGGACAGTTCCAACATATTTTTATGTTTCAGCTTTGAATGCAAATATCCTAATATTCCTACTAAACAGAAATCATGTATCTACAATAAGTAGGCAAATCAGGAAGCTTTTCCAATTTCTTAAAAAAAAAACCAACAAAAAACCAACAAAAAAACCACAATAAAATTGTAACTGTACTGTATTTCCAGAAAAGAAATCATAAAAATACTAGCTAGTAAAAACCATCCATGAACTTGGAAGGACCAGTGATGACACCATATACTCTAATCAAACCTATAGCAATGTCAATTCAGATAAAGAATAACTAGAAAACCCTTTACTCCTCATCACACAAAAAGCTCAGTCTAGATTGCATGGGATCACAGAAAGCTGAGGGCATGCACCTTAATTACAAAAGACAGCCTTATAAATCCATGTATTTGTTAATAAGGCCTCAAACAGCTGAACACGAGGAGACACCTACCACTGCTGAACAGGGACAGACTCAAGCACGTTCTTATAATTAAGTGTGTGCTTGCAGCATTTTGTTCTGTTGGGACCTCCTCGTAGCCTTCATTATAAACTTGAGTTTCAGAAATGGAGCAAAAAACACAGCAAGATCAGAGAAAAGCTTTGTAAGTGTTTGCAAAGGCAAAGTGGGAACAAAACCATTAATGTGCACTGGCGTTTATTTCTGGCTGCTCTAGCCCTTGGTTTGGTCATCTGTTTGGAGATTTATTAGGTACTGTGTCTCCTGCACCACCCAGCCTCAGCCCAATGATTTCTTACTTATTTCTGCTCTAAGATTTAAGAGCAAAAGTGACAACCAAAGTCCCTTTCTTCACAGCTGAGTAAGCAGCTCATGACAACTTATGAAATAAGAAAAAGAGGTACTTTTGCTGTGGCTGTAAGAACATAAAATACATTTTGTTCTTTGTTGCTCATTTCCATAACCAAGATCTCAGGAAACAGAATTGGATGACGGATTTTTTTTTTTTTTAATGTGTGAACAGAAGGTCCATTCTGGCCATAGCATTATTCAGCAACATTCTTTGAAGGAGAGAAGAGTTACCACAAAGATGGCTTCAAAAATAAGTGAATTATTAAAACTAACTCGTCTTGGAGCACCGGGAAAAGACTAAAATGTAGTTCATAGTGTAAAATGGTATAACTCTCCATGACAAAAATATATATATTTTTTAAATTAGATAAATCTGGATCTCAGTAATAACAGTAGCATTGTTTTTTCAAAATGAAAGCACAAGAAAACTGCACAAATAATCTGTGCTCACATATGCAAATGTAGAAGGACATATATTCACACAAACAGATTTCCTTGTGGGTCTAATCTATAACAGATGCATATTGTCTTATTAAACTGTGTATTTGTGTGTGTTACTGTGCACATATAAAATAAATGCATTGTAATTAAAAAAAAAATCCATAGTTACAGTTACTCAAGAGAAAGAGATGTTTCTGTGATAAACTACAGACTGACCCAACAAGATTTACTGCAGCCATGTTGTTGCTCTGATAGTGTGAAGTCTTTGATTTGTATATAAGAAAAAGCAATTTATCTGAGGCAGCCTGGTCTTCCTGCATCAAAGGTCTTATTCATCTAAATCCCTGTATGTGGATTTTGAAGTATCCTAGGCCCTGAGTAGCTTTAAACAAGTGATATTACTTGTACACAGATGAACAGAAAGGCGATGCCACTTTTCTTGTAGGTGGTAAATTTGACAGTGACTGTGCCTGAAGACTCAAAGGGCAGCTCAGCAACTGCATGATTATGAAAAATAATAGAACTGGCTTCCACAGTTCTATCAGTTGTGATTTGAGTTCAGTCAAGTGACCAGAAGGAGTTAGATGACAGCTTAATTTCAAGACAACAGACGTTCACAGCACAAAAGTGTTACCAAAACTTACAGCAATGAGATTCATCTGAAAAGGGTGAAGGACTTAATGGATTTGGAACCTGTACTACCTCTAGGTCAAGCCAAAAGTGCCCTGAGAGGAAGCTTGAGCTGTCATGGGGGATAGGAGACTTTGATCTCCAGGGCTGTATCAATCTTCAATCAGTACTGAATTAGCAAGAACAATTCAGAAGTGAAGCTCTTATCAGAGCCAGTCCTCTGTGACCTTCACAAATAAATCTAGACTGGGAAAAAAAAAAAAAAAAAGTTGTGTAACAAATGCTGCACAAGGAAAAGTGATGCAATAGCTAAACTTTAGAGGACAGCACATATCTCTAGATTCTGATGAAAGGGAATCCAACCAAAACTAGCCAGGGGACACCCAACAGAGGAGATGGGCAGCTGATGACCTCAGCAGTTCTTAGTAGTAAATATCATTATTTGCTAACAAAAAAAAAAAAATAATAATAATTAAAAAAATCAAATGTCACTGTTAAGTTTTTCTGGAGTACTTTTGCTTTCCTGTTCTCAATCAGCACCATACTTTCCCT
>NW_010306675.1:0-741 GCF_000700745.2 Antrostomus carolinensis | reverse complement strand
AAGTTGAGTTCATTAATAAGTTGGAAATTGTTCCTACATTTAAGCTTATTTTATGACATAGACAAATAATCACCATGGACAAAACCTCTTTAGTCTGAAAGTTTCCATTCAAGTTGTTTTTTGCCCATAGTCTGTGGCAAGAGATATTCTGGGTTATGAGAGGTCTATCCTGAATACTCTAAGACTATATTAAAAGTTGTTGGTTACCATAATTTTGTCCATTCTTGAAAGTCTAAATCAAGTTCTGTTGTAGCTATCCTAAGCAGCTGCAACCGCCTCACAGTTTCTTTCCTTTACAGTCAACTTCCCATGCTGCAGTTCCCACTGTCAAATGCCTTAATCCATCCTAGCTGGTATGCAGCCACATGGGAAAACTGGAATACAGAGCTGCTTGCTCATCTCTGCTAGGTCTAGGCTGGTCGGCAATGTGCTAGGAGATTTTCACCACAGATTTTTCAGAAGTGGTGGGTAGTAATCAGAAATATGTTTCTTCCCCTCAGGTGCACCTGATCACATAGTAATTGTGAGTGAGGGCAGGAGCAGGATGAATATCCTATGACAATTTCACTGTTCATGCTCTTCCTTTGATTTCTGTAGGTCTCGGAAGTATTGGAATTCCTTGAAAGAGCAATGATTCCATTGGACTCAGGTACACCCAGAGTGCATATCTTCCCAGAAAGATTATTACCTCCAAAGTAGATGAATGGCTTAAGGTGGGTGATGAATGGCTTAAGGCCAGCT
>NW_010306674.1:0-1504 GCF_000700745.2 Antrostomus carolinensis | reverse complement strand
TCAAGGTCCATCCATCCCAAGGTCCAACCAAACCAAGATCCAACATCCAAGGTCCCACTAACCAAAGGTACATCCATCTCAAGGTCCCACTAACCCAAGGTCCATCCATCTCAAGGTCCATCCATCTCAAGGTCCATCCATCCCAAGGTCCATCCATCCCAAGGTCCATCCATCCCAAGGTCCAACTAACCCAAGATCCAACATCCAAGGTCCATCCATCCCAAGGTCCATCCATCTCCAGGTCCGTCCATCTCCAGGTCCATCCAACCAACCCCAGGTCCGTCCATCTCCAGGTCCGTCCATCTCCAGGTCCGTCCATCTCCAGGTCCGTCCATTTCAAGGTCCAACATTTCAAGGTCCAACAACTCAAGGTCCAACATCTCAAGGTACATCCATCTCAAGGTCCAACCATCACTTTGGGATCCAACGAAACGCCGCAGTGCTTTTAAGGAGGTCGTCATTGTGGAAGATATCAACGTTGACTGACTGGTGTGAAGTTAATTGATGGTGCTGTGTCTGCTGCTGATGAAGAGGAACTGGAGCGATCATGGTGACATCTCAGTTAGCTGAGGTGGTCACTTCCAGGGTGTTTTTGGGCACAGGTGAAGGTTGGTCACTTCCAGGGTGTTTTTGGGCACAGGTGAAGGTTGGTCACTTCCAGGGTGTTTTTGGGCACAGGTGAAGGTTGGTCACTTCCAGGGTGTTTTTGGGCACAGGTGAAGGTTGGTCACTTCCAGGGTGTTTTTGGGCACAGGTGAAGGTTGGTCACTTCCAGGGTGTTTTTGGGCACAGGTGAAGGTTGGTCACTTCCACATTGTTTTTAGGCACCAGAAGATTGGTTGAAACCATCTGGAAGAAGCTTCTTGAGTGGCATTTGAGCAGATTTGGGTGTCCACGTTGTTAACACTTGAGTGTGGATCTTCATGTTGGTTGTTTTTATCAGATACAGAAGGTCCAGCCATGAAGGGTGACAGAGGAGAAGCGAGCAAGGTGCTGTCATACGAAGGTGGCTCATCAGCACGTGCTGGTGGAGAGAAGATGTGGCTGGTGGTTCTATGACCAACTTACAGTTTATGGTGGGCTTTTTTTGGGGGCTTTTCTTCTTTTTGAAGGCTTGAAGCGAAGGGATGAAGCAAGTTCTCATCGGGAACACCTGAGGAACCTGAAGGTGCACAAACAACTCCATGAGACCTGATGTGATATTTTTAATTATTGAAAACAACCCGTGATCCAAAAAATCCATCTTTTAAGAATAATTTTAAAAAAAAGGGGCTTTAGATTTTGTCAAATGCTCAAAATTCATCGTCACAACAACAACAACAACAACAACAACAACAAAAACCCCCCAAACCCTGAGTTCGCAGAGGACTCAAAGCGGCTGTTGCTCTTGGAATCGTTATTTTAACGAAGCCTCAAGTTCTCGATGACCCGGGAGGGTTTTGGGGCCTTTCCCACCACCGGGGAGCGCACCCGGAGGCGGGGCCGGGCCCCACAGGCCTCTCCC
>NW_010306673.1:0-444 GCF_000700745.2 Antrostomus carolinensis | reverse complement strand
ATACACATTATATATAAATAAATACACATTTATACATATTATATATCAATAAATAGATATTTATACATCTTTTATTGATATGTTTATATCTATTTATACAGAAATATCTGAGAACTTTCTTATCTGAACTATCTGGTGATTTTCCACTTACCCGGCCACGTTTCCCAGAGCCCGATGGTGGTGACATCTGCTTTAGATAGAAACCAATGGATCCTTTCCTGCTGCTTGGAAGGTCTTGGAGGTTGGAGAAGCAGACGTTGAGAAGGGTGAGGTGAAAGGGGAGATCGACATCGATCATCTTCCGGAAGAGTTTCATGAGTAGGTCAGCTAACGGGGAGAGAACGCTGCTGCTTCCTAAAAAAGGTGGGGAAAAGGAATCGTGGAATTGTAGAGATTGGAAAAGATCTTGAAACTCATCAGATCCAACCATGAACCCAACACTGA